>NW_025825010.1:0-1182 GCF_002878395.1 Capsicum annuum | reverse complement strand
CTTAATATTGGTAAAAGTCTGAGGACTCAACCTCATAAATAGAGTAACCCTTGTGTCCTCAAAAAATGAAGTAGAAGATGTACCACGCTCAGCCTAAGAAGCTACTAACTGAGCAATCATATGAATCAACTGGCAAAACTCAGTTTTCAATACGTCATCCTAAATAACTGGACAAGGATTAGAGAGAATTAGTAGAACTCCCAGACCATTAGGTACCGGACCCCTGGATCGAGCATAGACTTTATAAGTAGATAAAGTCCCATTACTCTCATCCCAAGTCAGGATAGAAGGGTTTGTAGGAACTTCAAATATTCTAGGAGGCATGATCTAAAATTTGAGCAAATTAAAATCGGAAGAATCCAAGACCTTAGACTATAAAGCTCAAAATTAGACAACAAGAAAGTGAAACATTCCTAAATGCCTCATAGCCTCTATTTTATGAGAGTGTTGCGCTACACACCCAAAAAGAGACTTTAATTAACATGGCTTTATGGACACCCAACTGACCATGAACCAAGGCTCTAAGACCAACTTGATACGACCCAAAACCAGGCCTTTTAATATAGAATTATCAAGCCCATCTAGGACCTAATATCGCCTAATTAATCAAACCTAACCATCACATCAGTCCTTAAGTATTGGATGAACTGAGCGTATAAAAAAGTAGTAGAAATAAGACTAGAAATCATTACTTAAGACATTTCTAATCCACCCTTTAATGTCAACACACTAAACAATACACCCAAGTCGATAGTAATCTACAAAGCCTCTATGAATCTGATGCCTAAATTTGTTGGGACATGTCCTCGATAATAGCCAAAACCAAATCTAAAAAAAGTCTATAAAATAAGATAGAAAGACCAAGAAATGTATGCCTTTCGATGTATGGAATCTCACCACTTTAAGGTCAACACACAAACCGCTTGTACAACTAGTCATAGTGTAGAAAGAGAAAAGAAAGCTCATGTCCCTGCGTTGTATGAGGACATATCATCTGGACATAATTAATAGTTGTGGCGCTAGAATGTAACTCAAGGTTAAGGATAAAATAGTGCCATTATTCAATACCAAGTAAAACATCATAATCCATTATATTTATACCCATAAATATGTAGATATAAATAGATACATCAAGTGTCAAAAAAATAAAAAAGCCATAAATTAGAGGACTCTAATCTTCCA
>NW_025825009.1:0-1206 GCF_002878395.1 Capsicum annuum | reverse complement strand
TTGATATAATGCATAGCAAACAAGGTGTTTCAGTATTGGGAGGCATGCTTTGTGTTTATTCTACACGTATTCATCACCGGGAGTACACTTTTAAGTTATGGGTAATGAACGAGTATGGTGTCAAGGAATCATGGAATCAGTTGTTTACTATACAATGTACCGATCTTTATTCAATCACCCCGAAATACATGTTTTCAGATGGTGAAGTGTTACTCCGTTGCAGCCAGTTGAGACGTAGTGGTTCTGTATTTAAGACATCCAATGAATCATCTGGCTTATGGCCTCGATCTGATTCGGAATGTATTCAGGATGGTTTCATTTATACAGAAAGCTTGATCTCTCCGAAGTTGCATACTTGGTATTGAGAAGCTATTTTATGTGCTTAAGCTGGCCTCAACATCACGGTTATTCTATAAACTCTGTAACGAGTTAGATTTAGTTATTTTCGGGGATTGACCGCATGCTGGATTAATCTTGTTCGTTATGTAAAAGAACAGTGGTTGTATGAACTATCTGGATAGTTGAATTAATCGATTTGTATCAGTTCCATTGAGTTTTGTGTAGAGAATATGTACACACTTGAACGCTGCCGGGAAGTAAGCACTTCAACTTTGAGTATGTACATCTAGACACCTCAACTCGTCTCGACTGTGTCAGTTGAGCACTCGAACTTACAAAATGATCATCTAGAAACCTCGAGAATTTATGTGTCATGTCAGCATAGGGGTGTCTATGAGACAATGAGGACGAATTGGAGTGTTTAATTGTCAGTCGAGACCAAGTCGAGGTCTCTAGATGTGCATTCTCGTAGTTGGAGTGCTTACTTGCCGACTGATGTCAAGTTTGAGTATCTGTTTATGTACTATACCTTTTCTCACCGGAGGTGTTAGACATGTCAAACTTCTGAGACGTGTTGGGAATGTAGAATGACTTCATTGACTGAGCACTGAGCAAGAAAGACACTTTACGCAGCATTTCAGAATGACTTCACTGACTGACCGAGCAAGAAAGACACTTTACGCAGCATATCACAATGACTTCATTGACTGACCACCGAGCAAGAAAGACACTTAATGCAGCATATTAGAATGACTTTTCAACCAAACCTTTCTGTTCCAAAATCGAGAAAGATCACTCTGAAAAGTCGTAAAAGGAGAGGTACAAAGTGAATAGCATTAATAGTTACATCAATGCTATAGTACATTC
>NW_025825008.1:0-1753 GCF_002878395.1 Capsicum annuum | reverse complement strand
AATGACAAAAATAACCTCAACTTCAATCTTTAATATTAGAAAGAACACATTTTGACGGTCTCGTGCTTGCTTTATCTCAAACTCCCTTTTATATAATAATTTTGTCTATAACGAGAAATGTATAGTCATTGTAACAGTTATTACAATATACATAAAGCATGGAGATTCAAAGTGAGAAGACTCAAATGACAAAAATAATCCTGGCTTCAATCTTTAATAATATTAGAAAGCACACATTTCGACGGTCTCGTGCTTGCTTCATTTGAAGCTCCCTCTTATATAAATAATTTTGTCTATAACTAGAAATGTATACTCAATGTAAAAGTTAGTACAATATAAATAAGCATGGAGATCCAAAGTGGGAAGGCTCAAATGACATATAAGACATACATAGTGAGCAAAATGGAAAATCGCCTAACCATTTTCCACGGCAAACCAAAATTGCTACAGCTTGTACCTTTTTCTTTGCCTCTTCCTCTTCTCTATGCTTCTGGAAAGATGTCTTCTTCCGAGAACTCATCTTCTCACCAGATACTTCAACTAGAAAACAGAAATTTTGGTAAACATGCTTCGGTTCAGAAAACATCATTAAAAATGTAATATTCCGACAACTAACTTGGAAGGAACAATTTTCCCCCGTATGTTCTTCCAACGCTCATACAAGCCACAAGGGTTCTTGATCTCTTTTTAATAACCGTGGTATTCAGTCTAACTTTCATGCATCTGACTAATTCCATAGGATATGGTGCCACCTCTCACCAACAACGGATACTAGGTAACTTTGTTCACCAAGGCTCGGACAGATAGGAAGAATCACCTAGTATTTTTTGCTTTTATTGGGATTTTTGTCTATGCTAGGGTTTGAGCCTGAGCCCTCATGGTTCTGGCCCACTTCATTGACCACTAGACCACACCCTTAAGTACACCACAAGGTTGTTGGCTTTGTAATGCTACCCTTAGTAAAACCAATATGAACACTACTTGGGGTGCTCATGGATAGACATTACCGACTGGGAGTTACAAGAAAGATCTGATTCTCGGTTTAAACTACAAATTGCAGGGTAAGGTGCAAGAAAATTGTCATAAATAATAAAATCTCAATCTAAGTCCATTCCCAGCTTCCTAAATTTCTATTATTGGTTTCTCCATTTAGTAGTGTGTAAATGTAATCATACAACTAAGAACAAAAGATGCCGCCTTTTAAGCTAAAGATTTGTCCATAAACCCATAAAGCAATCCATAAAAGAAGATATAAAACAGACGAATTCACAAAGCAAAAAAACCCCAGCATAAACAGAGAAAATTGGAGATTACTTTGGAGTTGAAAATTTTGAATTCAGGGTTCGCCACAAAGCAGCCACTTGCAAGTGAAATATGTTGGGACGTCGGTCACTAGCTCTCCGATTAGCCTTGCGGCTTTTCCTCTTTCTGTTGTCTACGTGACGAGCGAATCATGAATGTGCTCGCCCACCAGTCCGCTACTTTCACTTTGGGCTTTAAATTTTTAGGCTTTTGACCTGCTCATCTCTTGGGCCTCTTCATGAAATTTTTGTTCACCTCAATTAGCGGTGTGCAAAAATTGAACCGATTGATAAATCGAATTGATAAAAATGTTATTGGATTATTGGTATTAGATTAACGATTTTTTATTGGTTTTATAAAAAAAATTATTGGGTAAATGGTTCGGTTTCGGTTTTAGCTTAATAAAGATAAAATAAGTTATTGTTTTACTCCTATTTGTGTTATATATATA
>NW_025825007.1:0-2156 GCF_002878395.1 Capsicum annuum | reverse complement strand
CGGCGCCGATCACCGTCAACAGACCTTTTTTTTTTCCTTCTCAACCAGTCAATAGTCATCCACTGTGATTATTGCTGCAGCCCCTTTCTTCTATTTACTTATCTACACAATTCAATGGCAGAAAACAGAATCTATTTCAATGCAGGCTTCAAATCTTTTGATATTACAAGATGGAGCTATGGCAACTCAACATGGTTTGATTGGGTAGAGAGAAGTAGAAACAGAATGCATAGGATAACTCTGAGCAGAAAGACTCTGGAATGGATCTGCCACATACTCAAAGTAGCTTCGAAGGATAACAAAAATATGGTGAGAAGGTAGAGGACAAAAGAACAAGTGGCTGAATATTATGGCACCAGAAAATATAATACACACGGAAGGTACATGAGCTTTCTGTCTCTGAATAGGGAGGCTAGAGAAGTTATTATTGTCCCCGAACTAGCCATAAATGCAGGGTGGAAGGACATAGCATTAAAGATTGAAAGATTCATAAATGCTAATCACCTAAGTACCAGTAAACAACCTTCAAAACAGACTGTTCCATACGCCCGGATGGTTGAGAGCAGTAAATGGCAACAAGGTCGTAATGAAGGCTCTGACAATTTGAAAGGCCCTCTAGGGAGAAGCATTACTGGATCTCTTAGAGGTGTGGAGATACCCACCCTAGCAGATGTAAGAAGGTGGGCATCTTGGACTTGGAAGGAAGCTTTTGGAGTCAACATATATGAAATGGCAGGGCATAATTTTCTCTTTGAGTTTCCAAATAAGCACATGGCTGAACAAATACTACAAGGAGATTGGGTTTGGAGAAAGTCAAAAATTCATCTAGAATTGTGGAACCCACTCTTTGGTTGTGTATTATACAAGTAAAATCAAAAAACATGGATCAGAGCCATCGGACTGCCAATGCATTTGTGGTCCAAAGAAACCTTTCAAGAAATAGGAGATAAATGTGGAGGGTGGTGCAGAACAGAGGAGGAAACTGAGCTGAGGAACCATCTCAAATGGGCGCGTATCGAGGTCAAGGGAGATGGCCGGAAAATACCCAACGAGATCTGCATTACTAAAGAGGGTTACATCTTCAAAATCCCGATTTGGATAGAAAAAGCTACAACTTTTGAGAGGTTGCTGGTAGCAGCGGCAAAACCCATGGCGGAAGAATTGGTGACAGGAGAAACCCTAGAAAAGGGTTTTACCTAGAGGTCCTTGCTTCGCGAGAAAAGACGAAGGACAATGACCTGCGGATAAGATCTTCTTTCGAAGTTATCACAAAAATACCATCCTTGACAGCTGTTGACTGGAGTACACACGTGGGCTGTAATTTTAAGTTACACTCATGTGAGGAACATGTGACAATTTTAAGTCAAGAAAAGGAGACCCCAAATATATCCAAAAGCGGGCTGGCCCAACAAAATCAAGTGCTACAACAAAAGAAAAGTCCGTAAGCCCAACTCAACTCAGGTGTATTCATTGATGAACTGTGGGAAGAAATTATGAGGCTAAGAACAGTAGTCCCACAAGTCGATAGAGCAGAAATCACAGAAGAGCTTCAGATTTCCATTAAAAACCCAGGTGCAGGTATCAACACAGAAAATAAAACAAGTTTTGAGGAAGGATCAATTGAGAAAGTGGGGGAAATGATGGGGAGGAAGGAAACGGCACCTGGAAATTACATGGAGCAACAAACCATGTTGGGTAATTCATGCATGGGAGGAGAGTTATGGAACGCGGAAGAAGCAACACCAATAGCGACAGCAGCATCAACGGATATTATCGAAATGGGGAAATCCACATCAGCATGGGTTCGGCAGAACATAATCAAGCTAGGGAAAATGTTCGGAGCTGATTTCAAAGGTTATGAAAAGGAAACCCTTGAGTTACTTATGCAAGTAGATGCCTGTAGACAAGCTAGGAGGTTGGAGACATCCTCAGAGATCAGGAAAAACAGGTTTAAGGGTGCCAATGAGCTGAAGAATTTAATCACTTTTGATGTTAAATTCAAAAGTAAAAAGGCAGAAACTAGGGGAAAGGGTGTTCACAGTCTGATCCATGAAGCTAAACCCGGTGTCATGGAATGTTAGAGGATTAAATGATGGGGGAAAAAAACAATGGTGAAGAACTGTATTGAGCAATGGAGGGCTGATATAGTATGTCTT
>NW_025825006.1:0-1413 GCF_002878395.1 Capsicum annuum | reverse complement strand
AACTGGATAATTATTCTAAATTTTGTATAGCACCAAGTCATAATTCCTATCTCCATAGAATTCAATAAAAGTCTGCTAATTGGAAATTTCTCGATTCGAGAAGTCTTCGCATGATTCCATGCTATCAAAATAGTGATGTGTACATTAATATGAGAATTATGATACCCGTATAGCATTTTTGTGCTTCAGGTCCAAAATTAATTCAAAATAATGTGTAGGGACCGCCTGTAGAATCACAACTTTGAAATCATCAATAAGTCCCTCTATGATCAAGAATAATTTACTCTTAAGAATGGATAAATTCTGAGCTCAAATGATACCAAAATCAACCCATTAAGAAACTAGGTATTTATTACTAAATTAGAGAACTAAACCAAGAATTAGATAGAAAATTACAAGGATTATGATGATAAAGCAAATTTCCCAAGCTCATCAACACCCAACGATCACCCAAGGATCAATCTCTCTCTCTTTTCACACTCCTCGGGGCTTTAATACTATTGGAACCTGGGGAAAATAAGAGAATCTGGAAAAGGGCTGAAATAAATGCACTTGCAGGTAGCGCTTAAACAGTCACTTCATCATTTAAGGGGTTGCCGCTAAATCGGCATAGGATCGCTTAAGAAATCCCTAATACTTGGCGAATCTCACCTAAAGTGAATAAAATGTCACTTTAGTAGTTAGGGCTCCACTAAGAGACATAGGTAGGACCATCCTTGGCCGCTATAGCGACCAAAGGTCCGCCTAAGTGGTTGCACCAGCTGAACTAGATTTTTCAAAGTTTTCATCGGCCCCTACGAATTTTTTTGAAATCCCATAAATGCAGACAAACTATGCTACTTCGATATTTTTGACTCAATGGAACTATAAAAATTTCCATGTAGAGTCAATTTGAAGAAATGTGAGCCTCACAGCTAAGGGATATTTTTCCCCAAATCTATCACATAGCCCATATTTAAAATACAAATAATAAAAAATATATTTAGTAGAAAAAAGGAAGAATACTACATAGTAAGCCGAAATGAACATGTAATAGACTATAGATATGCAAAAGGAAGAGCTAGTATACCACTAGTGTCAAAAAGAATAAAATATATACACCTTGGAGGAACAGAGATATTAATAAAAGCATGTTTTAGAGAAGGAATAGATACACCAATAGAATTATATTTAGCAGATAATAGAATTATAAACTCTATAGAAAAAAGTATAATAACAGCCATAAAAGGAAATTTAATATACCAAAAATTTAAATTTATAATGTGTGAATTATTCAGTAGCAATAACAGATAAAAATATAGATAAATCATTAGTATTATATTAAAAAATATCAGGAATAGAACTAACCCCAGGAAGTAAAATATTTACAGCAAGATGCAAAAATCTATATGTATTAACAACAAAACATAAAAT
>NW_025825005.1:0-2044 GCF_002878395.1 Capsicum annuum | reverse complement strand
GTTTGACCCCTCAAATGGCCTCGCCCACCCAAACGACCCACACTAGTTGATCCCCAGCCTCTCTGGCACGTCCAGTTGATTTTTAGCCCACGGTACGCCCAGAACCATGGCTCACCCACGAAATCGTGGGTAATAACACACTGATTTAGCCCGAAAATACCTTGTTTATGTCGTTATGCCTGTTTGACCACCCAAATAGCCTCGCCCACCCAAACGACCTATACTAGGCCGATCCCCAGCTTCTCTGGTATGCGCCGATCAATTTTCAGCCCACGGCACGTCTAAACCCTGAGCCCACCTACGGAACCGTGAGCTATAGCACTCCAATATTTCTCGAAAATGCTACATTTATGCCGTTTCGCTCGTTTGCCACCCAAATGGCCACGTCCACCCAAACTACCCATACTAGGCCGATCCCAAGTCTCTCAATCATGCCCTGATCGATTTTTCTCCCACGACACGCTCGTACTTCGGGCTTACCTACGGAACCATGGGTTATAATACATTGATTTTGCTTAAAAATGCCTCGTTCATGCCATTTCGCCCATTTGACCACCCTAATGGCCTCGCCCACCCAAATGACCCACATTTAGGCGGATCCCCAGCCTTTCTGTCACGCCCTGATCAATTTTTGGCCAATGCCACGCTCGAACCTCGGGCCCACCCATGAAATTTTATGCTATATAGGACACTAATTTTGCCTAAAAATGCTCCGTTTGTGCTGTTTTGCCCATTTAACCACCCAAATGGCCTATACTAGGTCGATCCTATGCCACCTAAGCATGCCCAGATCGATTTTCGGCCAACGACAAGCTCGAACCCCGAGACCACCCATGGAACTGTGAGCTATAGTACACCAATTTTTCCTAAAAATGCCCTATCTATGCCGTTTTGCTTGTTTGACCTCCCAAATGGCCCTGCCCACCCAAACGGGTCGACACTTAGCCGATCCCCACTCTCCCTGCTACCCGTTAGTTGATTTTTAGCCTACGACTGTATCCGATTGATTTTTGGCGCACGACATGCTCGGATCATAGGCTCTCCTACGAAACCATGGGCTATAGCACACCAATTTTGATCAAAAATACCTTGTTCGTGCTGTTTTGCCCGTTTGACCATCCAAATGGCATCGCCACCCCAAATGTCCTACACTAGGCCGATTCCTAACCTTCTTTCACACTCCAGTCGAGTTTTGGCTCAAGAAACTCTCGGATCCTAGGCCCACCCAAGGAACCATGTTCTATAACACACCGATTTTTCCCCAAAAAGCCTCGTTTGCATTGTTTTGCCCGTTTTACCACCCAAATGGCACTGCACACCTAAACGGCCCATACTAAGCCGATACCCAGTCTCCTTGGCATGCCCCAGTCAATTTTTTGCCTACGACACGCCCGGACCATGGGCTGCACCCATGAAACGTGGGCTATAGCACACCGATTTTGCTTGAAAATGCCTCGTTCATGACGTTTTGTCCATTTGACCACCCAAATAGCCCTGACCACTCAAACAACCAACAAAAGGCATATCCCTAGCCTCCATGGCATGCCCCAATCAATTTTCGACCCACAACATACTCGATCCTGGTCCACCCATGAAACCGTGGACTATAACACATTGATTTTGCCTAAAAATACACCATTACACTATTTCTCTCATTTGACCACTCAAATTGCCCTGCCCACTCAAATATCCCACTGTAGGCCGATCCCCAGCCTCCCTAGCACGCCTCGATTGATTTTCAACCCATGGCATAACCGAACTCCTGGCCTACACACAGAACCGTAGGCTATAGCACATCAATTTTTCATGAAAATGCTCTATTCATGCTGTTTTGCCTGTTTGACCATCCAAATGACCCCGCCCACCCAAATGGCCCACACTAGGCCGGTCCCCACCCTCCCTGGTATGCCTCGGTAAATTTTCAGCTTAGGGCACGTCCGTACCTCAGGCCTACCCACAAAACCGTGGGCTATATCACAATGATTTTGCTCGAAATGCCCAATTCACACGGTTTCGCCCGTTTGATCACCCAAATGGCCCTGCC
>NW_025825004.1:0-1553 GCF_002878395.1 Capsicum annuum | reverse complement strand
TGATTCGAAATCACCCTAAGCTTTTCTCTACATTAACATTCCTAAAGGTCCATAGTATTATAGTATTTTAACTACTTCTTCCAAAGAAATATCATGGACATAAAAATTGCAATGTAATGCATTATTCATATCAAAATAGGGAAAAGAAGACTTGATACAATCGAATAAAAACCCAAGTTTTTAATCAAATGAAAGAGGTTCAAGTAGGGATTCGTAGAATGGTAACAAGATTAAGTCAAGTAGAAAATGAAAGGAGATCACTAAATCCTAAAAGAAAACAAACAATTGAGATATAACGAAGAACATTCAGCAACAAGATTACGATTATTCGAAAAGCACCAACATGTTCATCATAGAATCCTACAGCTTATCAAAGCCCTTAACAACAGGCTATTCCCAAAGGATACAACAGATACCCCTAGAAAAACAAAGTTACAATGATGACTATAGCAACTATAAAGGAAAAAGAGATGAGGAAGAAAACGATCAAATCAGGAGGAAAACAAAGTGTGTTTACCTATTTAAAAGAAGCAAACGGGATGGCGAGCTAAGGTAGAGATACGCAGCCTCCACAAAATGACGTCTTCATCACCTCAAACCCTCAATCAATCAACTAACCCTCGAGGCTTCCGATTAAACAGTTCGCTTTCAAAGAAGCAGAAGCGAGATAACCTTACTAAAGATGATGATGCTCTAAAAAGTTTTCTTCTCCTTTATTTCTTTCCAGAATTTTTCAACCTAAATTCCCCCTAAAAAATCTTTTTATTTTGAACCAAAATCAACCAAAAACCCAATTTTTAAACCTAACCCAGAAAGAAAAGAGAAGAACCCCCTAAAATTTTCGCACCCCCTTTCGACCCTAATTTTTGACTCCCCAAAAAAATCCCCTAACAATGACCCAAATGGGTTCTTATATAGAAGAAAGATTGGGGTATTTTAGAGACTTAAGAAATAGGATCTTTTGAATTCATGTTTCGGATAGGAATTTCCAGCTAACAAACTTGTACAAGTTTTGATTCTTCAGAGAATTTCGAATTGGTTTTAACCAATAGGAAGAAATGTAGAAATCCCCCCCTCCCTCAAAAAAACCAATGAAATTCTCCCATCTTTGTACAAATTCATACCTTCTCAGCTAAGAATAGCGGTATTGAAATCGTTGGAGAGGCCAACACATTGATTTATAGAAGTTTCTTAGCATTTTCATAACAAACACATGCCATCCAGGTGGGTCAAAGTTGGGTCGATGCTAGGAGGATATTTTTTGCTAAATTTTGGGTTAAAGGTAACGAGTCAGGTCGCGAAGTTAATGGATTTTAGTCGGGTTTTGGCTTGTTGAAGTTGTATGTTGTTGAATGGTTGTTGGAAGATGCTGAAGGATATAAAATGGATTGTTGATGCTGGGATAGGTCGGTTATGTGTTTGGGCCAAGTGGAATTGTTGTAATTACTGTTGGTGGTGTGAAATTGGGCCTTGGTTGGTTTTGGAGCAATTGAGCCTTAAATTGGGGTTATTTAATAACCCCTATTAAATCTAATTGGGTTATTAAATAATCT
>NW_025825003.1:0-3120 GCF_002878395.1 Capsicum annuum | reverse complement strand
CTATAGCTCACAATTTTAGGGATGGGCCCGGGGGTCGATCGTGATTTTGGCCAAAGATTGACTATGCTGCTCAGGTAGGCTGGGAAGCGGCCTAGTATGGACTATTAGGGTGGGCAGGGCGGTTTGATTGGTGAAACAGGCGAAATAGCGCGAACGGGTCATTTTTGGCCCAAATCGATGTGCTATAGTCAATGGTTTTTAGGACGGGCCCAGGGGCTGGGCGTGATTTTAGCGAAAAATCAATTCGCCTTCCCCAGATAAGTTGGAGGAGCGGCCTAGTGAGGGCCACTGGGATGGGTGGGGTGGTTTATGTGGTCAAACAGGAGAAACAACGCGAATGGGCCATTTTTGGGCCAAATCGGTGGGCTAGCGCCCACGATTTTTAGGGTGGTCCCAGAGATCGGACATAATTTTTGCAGAAATTTGATCGGACTACCCTAGGCAGGTTGGGGAGTTGCCTAGTATGGGTCATTAGGGTAGGCGAGGCTGTTATGGGCTCTTTTTAGGCCAAATTAGTGTATTATAGCCCATAATTTTTGGGGAGGGCTTGGGGCTCGAGCGTAATATTGGTCAAAAATCTATTTGTCCATTAGGGTGGGCTGGGCTATTTGAGTGGTCAAACGGGTAAAACGTCATAAACGGGCCATTTTTGGGTCAAAATCTATGTGCTATAGCCCATGATTTTTGGGGTGGGCCCAGGGGCCATACGTGATTTTGGTCCAAAATCTATCTGCTTGCCCTAAGCAAGTTAGGGAGTGGCCTAGTGTGGTTCATTAGTGTGGGCGAGGTAGTTTGGGTGGTCAAACAGGCGAAAAAACGCAAATAGCCCATTTTCCGGCCAAATCGATATACTATAGCCTATGGTTTTTAGGGTGGGTTCGGGTATGATTTTTGCTGAAAATCGATCAGGCTACCCTAGGCAGGCTGAGGAGCGGCCTAGTATGGGAAATTAGGGTGGGCGAAGCGGTTTGGGTGGTCTAACGTGCGAAAAAACGTGAACGGGCCATTTTTGGGCTAAATCGATGTGATATAGCCCATAATTTTTTAGGTGGGCCCGGGGGCCGAGTGTTGTTATAGCCAAAAATTGATTGGGCTTCCCCAGCCAGGTTGGGAAGCGGCCTAGTATGTTCCATTAGGGTGGGCGGGGCAGTTTGGGTGATCAAACGGGCGAAACGACATGAACGGGCAATTTTTGCACTAAATCAGTGTGCTATAACCCATGGTTTATAGGGTGGGATCGGGGGCCGGGCATGATTAAGGCCAAAAATTTAACGAGTTGCCCCAGGTAGGCTGGGAAGTGGCTTAGAGTGGGCCATTTGGATTGGCGGGGCGGTTTGGGTGGTGTAATGGGTGAAACGGCATGAACGGGCCAATTCTGGGGTAAATCGGTGTGCTGTAGCCCACTATTTTAGGGGTGAGCCAGGGGGATGGGCATGATTTAGGCCATTAGGGTAGACAGGCGGTTTGGGTTGTCAAACGAGCGTAACGGCTCGAACGGGCCATTTTTAGGCCAAATCGATGTATTATTGCTGTGGTTTTTTGGGTAGGCCTGATGATCGGGCATGATTTTTTCTAAAAATTGGTTGGGATGCCCATGTAAGCTCGAGAGCGGCCTAGTGTAGGCCATTGGGATGGGCGAGGCAGTTAGGGTGGTCAAACAGGAAAAACGGTGCAAATGAGCCATTATTAGGCTAAATCACTGTGCTATAGCCCACAGTTTTTGGGGTGGGACCAAGGTTAGGGCATGATTTAGTTCAAAAATCTACCGGCATGCCCCAGCCAGGTTGTGGAGCGGCCTAGTATGGGCCATTAGGGAGGGAGGGGTGGTTTGGGTGGTTAAATTAGTGGAACGGCGCGAATGGGCTAGTTTTAGGCCAAATCAGTATGCTATAGCTGATGGTTTTTGGGGTGGGCCCAGGGGCCAGGTGTTATTTTGGTTGAAAATCTATTGAACTACCCCAGACAGGTTGAGGAGCAGCCTAGTGTAGGCCATTGGGGTGGGCGAGGCGGTTTGGGTGGTCAAACGTGCGAAACGATGTGAACAGGCTATTTTTGGGCCAAATCGATTACTATAGACCAATATTTTAAGGGTGAACCTGGGGGTTAGGCATAATTTTGGCTGAGAATCGACTGGTCTACCCCAAGATGGTGGGGAAAAAGCCCAGTATGGGCCATTGGAGTAGGCGGGGTGATTTGGGTGGTCAAAAGGGCAAAACGATGCAATAGGGGCGTATTTGGGCCAAATTATTGTGCTAAAACCCATGGTTTTTGGAGTGGGCCCAGGGTTCGGGCTTGATTTTGATCAAAATCTATCGAGCTACCCTAGGCAGGCTGGGGACCGGCCTAGTATGGTCCATTGGGGTGGGCAGGGTGGCTTGGGTTGTCCAACGGACAAAAGAGCACGAATAGGCCATTTTTGGGCCAAATTAATGTGCAGTAGCCCACGCTTTTCTAGGTACTAAAAATCGATTGGGCTGCCCCAGAAGGGTTGGGGAGCGGCCTAGTGTGGGATATTGCTGTGGCAGGGTGGAGGTCAAATGGATGAAACAGTACGAACAGGCCATTTTTGGGCTAAATTGGTGTGCTATAACCCATAGTTTTTATGGTTGGCCCGGGGACCGTGCGTGCTATTGGTCAAAAATCGACCGAGCTGCTCCAGGAAGATGGGGAGTGGCGTAATGTACGCCATTTAGGTAGGCGGGGCTATTTGGGTGGCCAAACGAATGAAATAGTGTGACGGTCATTTTTGGGCCAAATTGGTGTGCCATAGCCTGTAGTTTTTGGGGTGGGCCCGGGGCTCAGGCGTTATTTTTTCTAAAAATTGACCAGCCTCTCCCAAGAAGGCGAGTAGAGGCCTAGTGTGGGCCATTGGGGTGGGCAGGAAGTTTGGGTGGTCAAACGGGCAAAACAGCGCAAATGGACCATTGTCAGGCTAAATCGGTGTGCTATAGCCCATGATTTTTGGGGTGGGCTCGGTGGCCGGGCATGATTTGTTGAAAATTGATTGGGTTGCCTCGGGCAGGCTGGAGAGTGGCCTAGTATGGGCCATTCGGGTGGGCATGTTGGTTTGGGTGGTCAGACGAGGAAAACGGTGCGAACGGGCCATTACATGCCAAATTG
>NW_025825002.1:0-1319 GCF_002878395.1 Capsicum annuum | reverse complement strand
TTATCTTGCATCAAAGGCTTACAAGTCTAAATTTTAAGAGTTTTACTATAACACCCCACACATTTGGGAATATCTAACTAAATTAGAAGTTGATAAAATATATTGCTATTTTCTTTCTAAAGTCTATTTATAAAATATTTTAGCCATGATATACTATGTGTATTAGAGTTTACAAGATTTATATAATATATTAGTATTTTAATAGGGATATTAAGACTAGCTATGTGGATAAATTATTATATTCCACCTATTTAAAAAAGAATGACCCAATTTGACTAGACAAGAAGTCTAAAAAAATAAAGAAACTTTTGATTCTTCTGGTCCTTAATTAAAGTTGTGTAGAATATACTAAAATGCCCTTCAATCTTGTGGTCTTTAAACATGCCACGTGTAAAGTTAAAATTAAAGTATTATAAAAGGAAAGAGGTCATCATTTATTTTGAAACTGACTAAAAAGAAAAGTATGTCAGTCCCTTTTAAACGAAGGGAGTATATATTAGGTAACATTATCCAAAGTGATTTTTCATCAATTGTTATATAGGCAAAATGTTGTTTGTGTTTTATCACGAGCCTATGAAATATCCAAATGCATACATACATGTCATGGATCCCATCAACAGTAAGTATATAAAAAAATAGTTTTGACACCACCACTTTCAAGTTAAAGTGGTGGAAGAGTACAAGAAAATTATTTTCATTATATCCTTCTTTATCCCACTTTGTTAAACTATAGTAGATTTTGAGTTACAATGGTTATAGAGGTGGATTGATAAGATTGTTAAGGCATAGTAAGAGATGTTGTATGTCGTGGTAAGGTTCTTCTATCTTTGACTCCAGATAAGTTTAAAGTTGTAGGTTTTGATTTTTGCGGTGAAGAAATCACTTATGGTTAGTCGTAACATCTTTTCCATATTAATTTTTAAAACCATAATTTTAATGATGATAGAGCATGGGGTAAGTGGAGCGTCCTGTAGTTAAAAAGTAGAACTCCGTGTAATCTCAGTAGGGCTCAAATAATCTATGTAGTAGCTATCCTTTTGTGTTTTGGTATGAATCCTTTATCTTTATGAAATATTCCAAGATAGATCTTACTGAGAAATGTTGTCATTATTTCTCTATTCTTGAGAATGACTAAGTTAATTTATCTCTTGTTTGTCGATATCTTATTGATATCTAGATGATTATGCGTAAATTATTGAAGCTAGATCAAGAATGTTTCTCTAAATTGTGCATTAAATGATTAATTGGAAAGTTAAGTCGTGGGAAGGATCAAGGTTCAAGTTATGTTAATTCTTGGAGTTGGTTAAAAAACTTATATT
>NW_025825001.1:0-1430 GCF_002878395.1 Capsicum annuum | reverse complement strand
CTACCTAGGTATCACACCCCAAAATAGAAACAACACCAGATCGGTACGCCCGATCCACCACTACAAAATCACCTACTAGGGTAAAAGCATAAATAGGCACAACTATAAATCACATGTCATATCAAGGCTAGAAGCAAAGTATGTAGACACATAGCAGAAAATAGAAATCGGTTCAAATGCCTCTGAAGCAGGATGATGACAAATTAAGATGATACCTGTAACGACTACATTATAAGAATCTTCCTCAGGATTCCCTAGGAAGGCATAACAGTAAGCTCTATCATCTATCTCTTGAGTCACTCCCCTACCACCTCTCTGTCCAGCTAGTGGTGCACCTCTACCTCTCTGAGGTCTACATCAACTCCTAGTCGGATGCGCTGCTGCTCTAGTAAGGGCTTGATGACCCTGCTATGGAACCCATTATTT
The DNA here is from genome assembly GCF_002878395.1 of Capsicum annuum. Lineage (NCBI taxonomy): Eukaryota > Viridiplantae > Streptophyta > Magnoliopsida > Solanales > Solanaceae > Capsicum > Capsicum annuum. Next base: position 1,004 of record NW_025825001.1, on the reverse strand, counting down.
GTATACTGGATAATCCCTTCAAAGATAATCTAGATACCACACTCATAATAGGACTTGGAAGCCATAAATTGTCGAGAATAACCTGAATATCAGGTATAGCCACCACAACCTAAAAACCGTTAAGATGAACCCTATAAAACTTGTCCTAAACCATTAGAATCCTGACCTGAATGTCCACCCTCTAATGTCTACATAGCTTCCAGGACAAGTCTACCATATTAAGGGAAAAAAAATCTTCTCTAAATGAACCCCTACATCCAGATGAGATACTATTGATTCGACGTGAAGTGTGGGACCTTTTGCCCCTCAGATAACTATAATCCTAATGATGTATTAACTTAAACTAATTTGCCGACTCAACCACCCTATGAAGAGAAGCCCCAGATTGGGCTACAGTAAATAGAGCCTCCCTGATCCTAAGTGTCAAACCACTCATAAACCTTCTGATCATCTCGGCCTTATCTGACAAGATCACCATAGCATGACGAGATAATGAATAAAATCGTACTCAGCCACAAAAATGTCCTTCTACTTTAAATGCTCAAATTGGTTCCTACGTTCCTTCCTCAAGCAACGAGGGATGAATCTGTCAAGAAAAGCTTGTGCAAATACAACCTAAGTCATCGATGGAAAACCTACTAGCCTAGAATCATATAGGTGTGCCACCATTGCTTGGAAGGACCACGCATCTGTAAGGCATGTAATCAACCCCTTGGGAGTCAAAAAATCCCATACTCTGAAGTCTCTCATGGAAACTAACCAGAAATTCATAGGAATCCTCATGCCGATCACCTTGAAACTATAGTGGATCCATATTCCTAAACTTCTCAAACCATTGCTACCTCTCATCAGATAGAATTGGCATTACCCCATTGATATATCCTACCCTTAGTAAAGAAATACCATTATACATTAATACTAGCTGAATAACTGGACCCTAATAAATTAATATGGGTGGTTGATTTGGGGTCTCTGCCCCCATCGTAATATGTGAACCCTATGGC
>NW_025825000.1:0-3081 GCF_002878395.1 Capsicum annuum | reverse complement strand
AGCATGGTTATCCACAGCTTATGGGGTATCACGTTCAGAGCCATTGTACCTAGCAAAAGAAATACTAAAGTAAAACAACAGACAATTTAGGGTTAAGAAATTCACGTCATAATCCCTCGGAGTACACACCTTTGATCTTGTCACTCAATTAAGGTCGCTAGTGTTGAAAGATTGTTTGTACTCCAATTGGAAGATATGGTATCGATTGTGGTTTATGATCAGGATAAATTCTTGTTTGAAGTTGAAAAGAAAACTCAAAACAAACTAACTTACTTGAATCAAGATAGAACAAAAGAGAAAGACACACAAGAAATAGACAAAGAAAGAAAATGACTAAAACTAATTAATCAACTAATAGATCTATTACTAGTTCATAATTAGTGTTAAAGAATCAAGAATAAATAAATAGATTAAGGATGTTAGAACATGATCAAAATTTAATTTCAAAATATTTGGGGTGCATTCAGGTGAGATGTGACCGTACGTGGCACCTGTTGGAGCATGTGGCCTTCGAAGGTCACCTTTTAATGAATCTGGAATGACGTTCATTGGTTCACCTGCGTTCATAAGTCATGACCTGTGTAAGCAGGTGCGTGGTACAGATGGTCAGTTCCAGCTCAACTTGTACTTTATTTTGTCCTTCTATGGGCCCTAATGTACTTCTTTTTTAGTACATTCCCCTTTATTGTTAGATATTCCTTTGGAAGAACAACTTTAATTCCTTTTTCCTTCTTATTCTTGGATCAAACAACAACTTTTGATTGTAGAACCCACTTGAAGATATGAATATCTTAAAGAACACAATGAACACCAAATTTTCCAACTAACACATTTTTGCTCAGGATGCGATGAAATTTGAAACCAAAACTTGTTTTATCCTTCCAAACATATTCTAAACAACTTTAAGCCTCAAAAATCAACCAATTTCTTCAGAGTATTAAACCCATTTGATAATTTCTTCAAGCTTCAAAACCCAAAATGGTGGATTTTTTGAAACTTCTCTAATAGCACTAAAATCTAGGGTTCTTTTGATATGGGAAATACTTTTCAACCCACAAATCTACACCAAATAAGCAACATCTAAGGACCCACTTCACTATTTCTTCAATAATAAGCTAAAAAATGGAGGTCTACTTCAACATTCTTTCAAACACATCCAGGGCTCAAGATTCAACCTATATATCACTAGATGTAACAAATCTAGTGTCGAAAAAACAATAATGACTCAAAAACAAGAATGGTTTTTGGTATTTTCTTGAAAAATATTTTTCGGACTTTTTTAAAAAAAATTTCAAGATACGTATCCCAAGACTAGACTTTTAGGGCCTTGCTTTGATACCAAATGATAAAGATTAAACTATGGAATTTGACGACTAAACTATGATTCGAGGAAATAAAGATAGAGATAGAAGAAAGCAAGTAAAAATAGACATAAGATAGGAATTAAAACACAAATAAAGAGTATATTAAACCTTTAATCCTCAATTCAAGTTACCTATAACCACATAAATCCTATGTTGACCACAAGGAAATCAACTCTTAAGCAACCAATGTTTTCAAACGATAATTCAACGTGATCTAATGCAAGCTCACACACTCTCACATGAGAGTAATTGTTCATAGGCATCAAACTTGACTTAAAAATGAAAAAAGGCTCTTATTTATAACCAGGGATAATTATTACAACTTATGGGATAAGAAATAACCCATTTTAGCAAAAATGACATATCCCTATGTATTCAGGCACATGCTCATGTATGTGATGCTGGTTGGCCAAATGAGGCATCTGCGGCTGCATCTCACCACCTGCGCACACAAGTGGCCTTAGTAGGTGCTTTTAGTGCACTTTCAGGCTCTTTTTTGCTTCCTTTTGGCCTCGCTAAGGCCCCTTGACCCTCCCTGAAGGTAATCACCAACCTTTGGCACCTTTTTGATAGAATTAAGAGGTCTTCAAATGCCTCTTACTTCATGGTCATCTCATCAAAAGGTTCAAAGAAAATTTGGATTATATCATGGTATAATCTCCTCTTTCTTAATTATATTAACGCTTCCATCATTAATTTCTAAAAGACACCACAAATTTATCTAATTTTACTTTTCTTAAATTATTTTATGTGTGCTTAGGGTTTTAATATTTTTATAGTATAAACTTCACAACTTCTTTCTCCATTAAATTTCTTGAGTTTTACTTTTTCTATGTCATCTTCAATTTCAAGTACGAAATAGAGCAAAGCATTTAATAGTTTATTTTTTCATAGTTGTCGATTTTGATTGTTATACTAACATTTTTTTCATTCAAGGTACTAAATTTTCCTTTTTATGCTTCACAACTTTTATTATAAGTTAGTTTTATGGATTTTCTATCCATGCAAGCACTTTTTGGTTAGGATTGTTTTTCCTTCTTATGCTCTAACATTTATTCTTTTATAATTTCTTCTTTGTGTGTCGTATCTATTCTGGGTAAATGCTTTAAATTAGCTTTTTTTTTTTAAAAAAGAAATTACTTGTGTTTGATCCTGAAAGGTTTCATGTACATGATTGTATTTCACTATGGTAACATTGTAACACCCATACCTTCCAACACATATACGACTAAGTGAACTTGACAAAAAAAAATTCTAACCCAAGATAGTAAAAGATGGTAGTTGATGTTAAAGTGTGAAATGACCAAGTGTATATTAGTGTTAAGGTAAAGTAAAGGGATTAAGATTTACACTATGGAGTAAAATAAGTGAGGTGCTTGCTTGACTTAGGATATATGAAACAAGTTAAAAGGGCAAAAATTAGTACTTTAACTAATGGATCAATGGAGGCCCATATTATGTGATAGAAAAGAAAAATGAAAATAAAAGAATGGACAGTCTAAGGCCAGTCTTTCCAAGCTCAATGAAGCATTTAAAATGGCTAATTAGGTGCATCACCTACTTAGAGTTGTGTCGTGCAAATTAAGACAAATGGTGGTTGAAAATAAAGAGGAAAAAAGTCGGCAAAGAGAAGCCTTTAAAGGACAAAAACCTAAAACAATATCTCTTTTTTTTTTTTCTATTATCCAAGTCCACATCTCTCTCTCTCTCTCAAGAT
>NW_025824999.1:0-1370 GCF_002878395.1 Capsicum annuum | reverse complement strand
AAAGTGACTCATAGCCACGTACTCCAACCCTCCAAACCACATCCCCTGCCTCAAAATATGAGTCCTATATATACTAACACAAATCTGAATTTAGCTAGACACTGAAGACAGATACATAAGGTTACTTAGAGTCATTTGTGTGGTCAAACAGCCGCAACGGAACAAATGGGCCATTTTCGAGCCAATTAGGTGGGTGTTAGACCACGATTGTTAGGGTGGGCATGGGTCTTGAGTGTGATTTGGGCAAAAAACTGACCAACGGCCCCCAACGAGCAGTGAAACAACTTTGGGTGGTTTCATAGGGTCGGTGGGACTATTTGGGTGGTCAAACGAGTGAAACAATGCGAACGAGCCATTTTTGAGCTAATTTGATGGGTGTTAGCCCACAGTTATCACGAAGGGCCTGTGGCCAAACATCGTTTGGGCCGAAAATAGATTAAAGGCCCCCTGACAGGCTATGGAGCAGCTCAGGTTGTCCGACGGAGTCGGTGGTCTATTTAGGTGGTCAAATGGGCGAAACTGCGCGGACAGACTATTTTCGGGTAGATTTGATGGGTGTTAACCCACGATTCTTAGGGTTGGCCTGAGGCTTGAGTGCGGTTTGGCTCCAAAATCGACAAACGGCCCCCGTACAAGACTTGGAGTGGCTTGAGGTGGTCCAGCGAGATCGGTGGGGTCATTTGGGTTGTCAATCGGGTAAAAAGGTGTAAGCGGGCCATTTTTGATTCAATTAGGTGGGTGTTAGCCCACAGTTCTCGGGGTGGTACCGGGGCCCGAGCGCAATTTAGGATGAAAATCAATGGACGGCCCCCCGACGGGCTGTGGAGTGGGTTAGGGTGGTCCGACGGGGTTGATGGTTCCATTTGAATGGTCAAACGAGCGAAACGGTGCCAATACGCCGTTCTTGAGGCTATTTCGGTGGGTTTTAGCCCACGGTTCTCAGGGTGGACCCAGGACCTGAGCATGATTTGGGCCAAACACTGACCAATGGCCCCTAATGGGCTGTGGAGTGGCTCAGGGTGGTCTGACGGAGTCGGTGGATCCATTTGGGTGGTCAAACTTTCTAGTTCAAAATCTATGACCAAATACAGCTAAATTAATAATGCTCATTTTCAAGCCAATAGAATGAAAGATCCTATTGAAACGAATACATTGTGACTCATAACCACGTACTCGAATTCTCCAGCCCACCCACCCCCCACCCCCACCTCAAAATACAAGTCATATACAACACGAATTTGAATTTAGCCAGACACACAAGACAAGTACATAGGTTACTTAGAGTCCAACACAATCAAGAAAAAACCAAATTACACTAGATTACACACTAATCCACAAGATTATTAGCACAAATACCAAAGTAGAAATAC
>NW_025824998.1:0-1737 GCF_002878395.1 Capsicum annuum | reverse complement strand
CAATCTAGACGTGCCGGTTCTCCTAGATAAAATATGAGGGAAAAGAACATTAGAAACAAAAAGCCCAATGGTACAAGTATTACCCCCTAAAAAAAGATGCAATGTCCTCAATGCATGCAAAGTAAGAACAAAGAGAGAAAAATACTTGTACAGCCTTTCAGTTAGATGAGGCGTCAGTTAAATGGTCTGAGGTTGCTTTGGCCTCGTCTTCAGCAACATTGACTGCTATGGTGGTAGGGGTCCTCATATCAATATCCTCAAGAATTGGAGGGATCTTACAGTGAATAGGGTCAGAAATTAGCCTCTGAGCTGGGGCCGAACTGGTGGAAACACTAGCAGCTTCATCTTGTAGTCTCTTATTCTGCTTTTTCTCTGTTCTCTTTGACCTCTTAAGAGCTTTCTGCATCTTATAATCTTCCCTCTCTTCCGGTGACATGGCTTTAAGTATTCTTTTTTTAGCTTCTTTATTTATAACTTTCTCTGCTTTTTTTAGCTTCTTTATTTATAACTTTCTCTACTTTTTCATTTGTCTCTACTACTTTCTTACCCTTGTCTTTGATTGGTCTCCCCATTAAGTCAACAAGACCTTTGTCCTCATCACCTACAATTTGGGTTGGATCAAACATGGACTGTTGCGTCTATTATTTAAGATCTTCTATATCTACCTGAGCCTGTCTAAATTCAACCATAAATTTGGTGAAATTCGGGATGGACATGGCATCTAGCTTCTTATTAATTCCCTCATCTATATTATCCATTCTTAGCTGAATGCTCCATAAAGGACGTACTGCTGCCTCTACAATTATTTCAACAAAGGGTTTGAAATCCACCCCCCATATAGCTAATTATTTTTCAAACCTTTTCTAGGCTTGGACCGACTTTGCAACGTTCTCCTGATTCAGCCTGTATTCAGAATATTGGGGCAGGAATGACGCAGAATCTACAGTCCCACCTATAGGCATCAAAGTTGAAACTGCAGATGTGGTAGGAGTCACATACATAGCAAGAGGTAATGGCATACCTGAAGGAACCTCTGATGATTCAGGAATTGGTGACGACTGAGTCTGATGGGATGAAGGTCTGTTGAATCTCATATCGAACCTTGAGGCATCCCTTGTCTTCTCAATTATGCATTTCCCGAACCTCATTATCAATTCCACATATTAAAGGGACGTTTTCCTGCCTGCACAAATCTGTGATAAGACATGGAAATGGTAGTGCAATGGTGGTTCTGTGAGCACAGGTAAATAATTCATTGGAAATAATATGGCCGAAATCCACAGTGAGTCCTTCAGTTAATGCAGCAACAATCACAACTCTATTGATATTAGCCTCAGTCTCACAATTACCTACTAGAATGTGGGCCTAAAGCTTAGGGATGACTTATATATTCTTTTGCGGGGGTTGTGTAACCACGCAGGCTCACCTTTCTATGTCAATATTCTGGCCAGTCAAGGCCTTTGGTTGGTCTCCGTGAATAATAGATGCTCCAAATCTGGTATTGCACCTGGTATCTGATATTTGGACCCAAACAAAAATCTATTCAATGTACGCTCTGAGACATCTATGTTGACTCCATGCACAGAAATATGTATAGATTATTTATGTCATTGACTAATGTACCTGGGGGACAATCCTTCTCCAGCAACACCAAGTAGTTGGAAAAAAACTCATGAACCAGATTCGGTTTATAGGTTCTGAGTTGTCTACTCATCCATGCCAACTCATATTCATTAA
>NW_025824997.1:0-2165 GCF_002878395.1 Capsicum annuum | reverse complement strand
TCTTCAGAGGTACCATCCCCTAGTTGACATCTTATTCATCTTTATATTGCGTGATCCCCTGGTTGACATCTTATATAGTCATCATAGGGTGCCATCCTATAGTGGACATCTTACTTTGTCTTCATAGGGAACCATTCCCTAGTTGATATCTTATTCGTTTTCATAGGGCGCTATCCCCTTGTTGACATCTTGTCTAGGTTTCATAAGGTGCCATCCTCGAGTTGACATCTTATCTCATTTTTATAAAGCGACATCCCCTAGTCGACATTTTCTTTTTCTTCATAGGGAACTTTCCCCTAATTGACATCTTTTTTGTCTTCATAGGGAGTCATCCCCTTGTTGACATCTTATCACGTCATCATAAGGCACCATTCCATAGTGGACATCTTTCTTTGTCTTCATAGGGTGCCATCCCCTAGTTGACATCTTATCTGGTCTTCATCGGGCGCCATGCCCTAGTTTACATCTTAACTCATCTTCATAGGGCGGCATCCCCTTGTTGACATATTATACGTCTTCATAACGCACCATCCCCTAGTGGATACCTTATTCGTCTTCATAGGGCGCCATCCCCTCGTTGAAATCTTATCTCATTTTCATAGGGCGCCATCCCCTAGTTGACATCTTATTCGTCTTCATAGGGCGCCATCCCCTAGTTGATATATTATTCATCTTCATAGGGTGCCATCCCCAAATAGACTTCATATTTCGTCTTCATAGGGCGCCATTCTCTAGTCAACATCTTCTTTGTCTTCATATGGCGTCACTCACTAGTTGACATCTTATTTAATCTTAAGAGATTCTATCCCCCAGTTTACATCTTATTTCATCTTCAGAGGAGCCATCCCCTAGTTGACATCTTATTCGTCTTCATCGGGCATTATCCCCTAGTTGACATCTTATCTCATCTTTATAGGGCGCCAGCCCATAGGGATAATACATTGTCTTCATAGGGCGCCATCCCCTAGTTGATATCTTATTCGTCTTCATAGGGCAGCATCCCCTAGTTGACATATTTTCTCATCTTTATAGGGCGTCATCTCCTAGTTGAAATCTTATGTCATCTTTATAGGGCGGCATCCCCTAGTTGATATCATATTCGTCTTCATCAAATAGGATCTCGTAGTTGACATTTTATTCATTTTCATAGGGCACCATCCCCTAGTTGACAAGTAATCTCATCTTTATAGGGCGCCATCACCTACTTGGCATCTTTTTTATGTAAATAGGGCGTCATCCCCTAGTTTATATCTTATTTGTCTTCATAGGGTATCATCTCCTAGTTGACATTTTATTTGTGTTCGTAGGTCGTCATCCCATAGTTGATACCTTATTTCATCTTTATTGGGTGCCATCCCCTAGTAGACATCTTATTCATCTTCATAGGGCTCTATCCCCTTATTGATATCTTATTCATCTTCATAGGGCACCATACTCCAAGTTAACATCTATTTTGACTTCATAGGGTGCAATCCTCTAGTTGACATCTTATTTTTCATCCTAGGGTGGCATCCCTTAGTGTACATCATATTTCGTCCTCATAGGGTTTCATTCCCTAGTTGACATCTTATTCGTATTCGTAGGACTCCATCCTCTAGTTGACATCTGATCTCATCTTCATTGGGCGCCATCACCTAGTTGACATCTTATTTGTCATCATAGGGCACCATCCCCTAGTAGACATCTTATTTCATCTTCAGAGGTACCATCCCCTAGTTAACATCTTATTTATCTTTATGTGGCGTCATTCCCTTGTTGACATCCTATCTAGTCATCATAGGGTATCATCCTATAGTGGACATCTTACTTTGTCTTCATAGGGAACCATTCCCTAGTTGATATCTTATTCGTTTTCATAGGGCGTTATCCCCTTGTTGACATCTTGTCTAGTTTTCATAAGGTGACATCCCCTAGTTGACATCTTATCTCATTTTTATAAAGCGACATCCCCTAGTTGACATTTTATTTTTTTTCATAGGGAACTTTCTCCTAATTGACATCTTTGACGTCTTCATAGGAAGCCATCCCCTTGTTGACATCTTATCACGTCATCATAGGGCACCATTCCATAGTGGACATTTTACTTTGTCTTCATAGGGCGTCATCCCCTAGTTGACGTCTTATCTGGTCTTCATCGGGCGCCATGCCCTAGTTTACATCTTAAC
>NW_025824996.1:0-1620 GCF_002878395.1 Capsicum annuum | reverse complement strand
GATTCAAGTCGGTATGCATATCATTTTGCTGTAGCTTTCTTTTTCACACTTAAACTGATGTTTTAATTTGCATTTGCTTGTCCAAAGTAATGACAAATGTTTCTTCATGGAAGAGACCTTAGCGTTCCAGTGTTGATAAGGACTATTAGAAGATTTACAAAGGAGAAGGTACAAATGGCTTCTGAAGTTTCAAGCATGCTACGGAATCATGTTGCTGAAAGGGCTTTTGCTAAGGAAGAAGCCAGCATATTACAGGCAGAACTAGATTCACGGACACGAAGATTGGAGACGGAAAAGAATGAGTTACAATCAGTAATGGAAAAGGAGTTGGATAGAAGATCCAGCGATTGGTCTCTAAAACTTGAGAAATACCAAATTGAAGAACATAGACTCCGTGAAAGGGCGAGGGAGCTTGCAGAGCAGAATGTCTCTCTACAAAGGGAAGTCTCTTCATTTAATGAGAAGGAAGTAGATAATAGAATCAAGATGTCATTTTCGAAAAAATACCTTGAAGATTTGTCTAAGAGAATAGAGCAAGTGTCAAAGGAGAATCAAAATCTAAGGCAGCAGCTCACTCAGTTACAAGCGGAATATTGAGTAGCTCAAGATAATAGAGATTATGTCCGAGAAAACTACCAAAAAAAGGTTAAAGAGCTTAAATCAGAGACTTTGCTGGCAACTGTGCTAAGGGAGAAGCTCTATTCCGAGGAGATGGACATAAAGCAACTTCAGGCTGATCTAGCCGCAACAGTTAGAGGTAACGACATTCTCAAATATGAAGTGGAAAATGAGTTGGACGCTCTTTCTTGTGCCACACCCAAGTTGAAATATCTCGAGCTTCAGGTAAGCAGGCAATGTTAAGATCTCCTTGCAACGGAATAGTTTTTATTTTTCAACTTTGGATACCTCGTCTTCATATATGACAGCTTGTTCGCATGTTACTCTCTCTGCATTATCTTTCTACTTCTGTTTGATTTTAGGTTCATCTTTGTTCCATCTGAAGTTCACGGTTTTCTTTATGAACTTGTATACATGAGTCACTGGCATGTGGTAGTCTTCTGTGACATGTCTGATCGCCTTAATGTGTAATCACTTAGAACAACCATGAACATGATAAACTTTGTGATATCCTCAAACTCATTGATCTAATTGTGCTCTGATGTGGTAAAGTTACCCAAAGGGTTTCAGTAAGTTTGCTCATTCATCTGACTTAATTCTTGGACAATCTCACGAGTTATCTACTATGAATTTTAACAGTTAAAAAGGATTCATGATTTGGTTGAACTTCTAGGCTATGAGTTTGTTTTGAATTTCTGATGAAATGTTATTGGTGATCTTTGTGTCTTTCTTGTTTTTCATGGTTTATGGTTGATTCTGGCAGGTTCTAAAAAAGGACGAAAATATCAACCAACTCACAAATGATTTGCAAGGATGCATGAAGGAACTTGACGTTGTGAAGGGGATACTACCAAATGTGTTTCAGGAGAGGGATTTCATGTGGGAGGAAGTTAAGAGCTACAGTGAGATGAACATGCTGTTGAATTATGAGATCAACATGTTGAAAAAGAAGGTAGATACCCTCGACGAAGACATTCTTATGAAAGAGGGTCAAATCACAAT
>NW_025824995.1:0-1496 GCF_002878395.1 Capsicum annuum | reverse complement strand
ACTGGTGTTGTAAGAGTTCACAATTTAATTTAACTATTCATTTCAAGTCTATGTTGCTCGGACTCTTCAAAAAGGTCGACGGGTGCGTATCGGATCCTTCAAAAATAGTGTATTTTTGAAGGATCCGACACGGGTGCGGGGAGAGTCCGAGCAACTTAGTTTCAAGCTGCTATACACAATGTAAATCTTAGACTACTATTGGAATAACTGCACTTTTGATCCCTCGGTCATTAGTTAAATATGATTTGTCCTTGTGATATTTCACTAAGCATATTTAACCTTGAGTTGATAAAAATGTGTCTTTGTTCCCTAAATTTAAAACATTTTATAGTTAGATTAATTAATTAGTCTCAAATAGTTTAACAATTAATAATTTGTTAAATTGGTGGACTCACAAGCATAAGGATCAAAAGTGTACATTTTAATTAATGAAGCTTAAATGAGGAGCTTAACCATTACAAGGACAAAAATCAGAATTTGCCAATATTTTAGGGACTAAAAACAAAAATTTCTCCAACACACTTCAATACTTTATTTGTCATTATTAAGTATAACTTACTGTTAATGCCCTTCCAGCTACGAGAAAAAGAAATGAGAAGTAACCAACAGAGGCACCAACAAAAGCCTTATCTGAAAGAGAAATATGCAATTGACATCACTTATCGAGAACCGCTAGAAACATTAGATTAAACTATCTAAGCATCTTAAGACGGGAGAAGAGTATTTACCCTGAAACCATCCAACAAGAAATGCTGCAAGAGCTAAAAGGAATGCAAGAAAACAAAGGAGTAACATTTGTATCCTTGTCAAATAAAAGTTATTTGACGCCCAATAGTGAATAACACCAATAGCTAGAACAAGAAGGAGAAGCATCAGAAGAAATGCAGCCCCTATTCAACAAAGGGGAAAAGAAAAACATACAAACAATGTCAAATAACTGTTTTGAACATGAAAACTACAGCACATGGGACGATCACTTACCGCCCAAGGTTTAATTGTAACTATAATAGCTGAAATGGCTCCAAGCAAAAGAAGAAGACCAATGATTATGAACATATAAGCACCTCGAGAGAGCTTCCAATTGTCGTCTTTCCTGAAAATGGTACAGATAATATGACTCTGGGTAAAAAATCACCGATCATCTTTAAGAAGCATATCTAGTCTAGAGATATAAGCACTTTGTAAATAAATAACACATACCACTTGAACAAACCAACACCGAGAGACAATACTGCTGGAACGCATATCAATGGAAGCAAAGAAGCAAGGAAATCGGCTTTTGTTGGAATCTGATAGGATCTAGATCCAACAATTTCAAAGTAGGATACGCCACAGAAGGCCACAATAACCGCTACAAAGATGAAAGAGAAGAAAGTTTTAGTAAAAGGCTTGTCATAGAGAATGAACTACCAAACAAAAGGTTGAAAACCAGACAAAAGGTTGTCATAGAGAATGAACTACCAAACAAAAGGTTGAAAATCAGAGAGGCTACTAGT
>NW_025824994.1:0-1312 GCF_002878395.1 Capsicum annuum | reverse complement strand
AGTTTTGCGTCATGTCTCTTCTGGTAGTAGTATTAGTATATATTTTTGTTTTTTTCTTGTTGTATCGTATACCTCTATTTTCTTACTTGCTACTGTTGTTAATATCCTCGTGTTTTTGCTTTCCTTGCCGAGGATTTATGGGAAACAAATTTTTTGCTTGCCAAGGTAAGGGTTACGTATGTTGCTGTTGAAGAAGAAGCATGTAGAAAGAGAGATGTTTTGCTTTGTCTCATAAGTATTTAGTTAGCTTGCAGTATTTTCATGAATGGACAATGATTTGTGAGTGGCTGTTTATGAGTGTTTTGCTTTGTCCTTTGAAATCTCATGGACATTAGTTTGATTCATGTACAGTCTCCATACATAGAGATGATGAAGAACAACTTCTTCTTTTTTCGATCATCAACTAATGATGCAAACTAGATCCCTTCACCACCATTAAAGTCCAAGGAAGTTTTTTCTTGGAGGAGTGTTTCATTGTCATCTGGATCCTTCTATGACAGTGGGTCAGGAAAAAAGAATTTCACAGATCTGAGCAAATATCTCCATGGTCACAATAAGAAAGTTTATCCTAAGAAATCTGGTCGTGATTCAAGCCAGTATGCATATCATTTTGCTATAGCTTCCCTTTTCACACTTAAACTGATGTTTTAATTTGCATTTACTTGTCCAAAGTAATGAAAAATGTTTCTTCACGGCAGAGGCCTTAGCGTTCCAGTGTTGATTCGGACTATTAGAAGATTGACAAAGGAGAAGGTACAAATGGCTTCTGAAGTTTCAAGCATGCTACAGAATCAAGTTGCTGAAAGGGCTTCTACTAAGGAAGAATCTCATATATTATAGGCAGAACTAGATTCATGGACACGAATATTAGAGACAAAAAAAAATGAGTTACAATCAGTACTAGAAAAGGAGTTGGATACAAGATTCAGTGATTGGTCTATAAAACTTGAGAAATACCAAATTGAACAACATAGACTCCGTGAAAGGGCGGGGCAGCTTGCAGAGCAGAATGTCTCTCTACAAAGAGAAGTCTCTTCATTTAATGAGAAGGAAGTAGATAATAGAATAAAGATGTCATTTTCGGAGAAACACCTTGAAGATTTGTCTAAGAGAATAGAGCAAGTGTCAGAGGAGAAAAAAAATCTAAGGCTGCAGCTCACTCAGTTACAAACAGAATATTGGGTAGCTCAAGACAATAGAGATTATGTTCGGGAAAACTACCAGGAAAAGGTTAAAGATCTTAAATTGAAGACTTTGCTGACAACTGTGCTAAGGGAGAAGCTCTATTCTGAGGAGATGGACATAAAGCAAC
>NW_025824993.1:0-3179 GCF_002878395.1 Capsicum annuum | reverse complement strand
TGGAATGCTCCAAATCCCTCAAAACAATGCTAGTATCCCTTATTTTGCTCAGGAGCTCATGGAAGTAAGACTACCATCTCTTTCTAATACGACCCTTCTCCACGAAAACTTTGTCGCCCACATCCTTAATACACTTCACTTGATCAAGGTCCGGAGCCTTTCTGTACCTAACCTTGGGTAGCCTATACAACCTTTTTCCCCTACCTTTACTATCTAACGTTCTGTATAAGCTCTCGAAAGCATCATCCTTAGCCATTAGGACCGCTAACTTCACCTTTCTCCTAGCAATCTTATACTCTTGATTCTTCCGTTTATCTTATTCATCCTTACTCTCAGCCAACTTTGCATATGCTTTCTTCTTAGCCTCCACCTTTTTCTTTACCTCTTCATTCCACCACCAGTCCCCTTGGTGTTTGCTCGAGAGGCCTCTCGAGACACCCAACACCTCTATAGTTGTTTTCCTGATACAACTGGCAATCTTATCCTATATAGTATTAGCATCCACTCTACTCTCCCAGGCCTTCTCCTTTATTAACTTATGCCTTATATCCAGTGCACTAGCCAAAGTCAGATTGCCCTATCTAATACTTGGATGATCCTCCATACCTCTCTCCCCCGCTTTATTATGATCTCCAAGTCCATCACCAAAAGCCAATATTGGGTTGAAAGACTTTCACTCAATAAGATGTTACAATCCTTACAAATACTCCTATATTCTTTCTCAAGGAGACAAAAATTCAATTTGGGTCTTGGCCATTGAAATACGGAAGGTACCAAGTGAACCTCCTTCTTGGGAAAGTTTGAATTAACTACCTACCACCAATCCAAACGCCCGAGCAAAATTCAAAAGTGCCACTCCTTTATTATTCCTTATACCAAACCCACAGCCTCCATGCATATCATCATAACCCCTTAAAGAAGACCCTATGTGCCCATTGAAATCCCCTCCTATAAAAAGCTTCTTATCACTAGGGACATCCCTCACCATCTCGTCCAAAGCCTCCCAAAACCTTTTTTTCTCCTCCTCATCCAAGCCTATAGCGAGGCATATGCAGTAATAATATTCCAAGAAGACTATCCAATAACTAGTTTAATTGACATCATCCTATTGTTCACCCTCTTAACCTCTACCACTTTCCTTCTGAGATCATTATCTACTAGGATACCTACACCGTTCCTGTTCCTTGTGCTTCCTTAGTACCACAACTTATAACCATCTACTATCCTCGCCTTAGTACCTATCTATTTGGTATCTTGGAGACAAGCTATATAAATTCACCTTTTTTTCTAAGAATTTTCACTAGCACTAATGATTTCTCTAATAAAGATCATATTTTCCACGATCCTATGCTCAACCTACAACCACCTTTAGCCCTTTACCCTTCCTTCTCCCTGACCTACCCCGACCCCAACCTAAGCTCCGCCCAAAGACATGGCCCTAAGTCAACACCATCTACCATAACCATTAGTGACTAGAATTGGACCAACCAATAACACTAAGATCACACAGTCTAGACAACAATGCAAACCAAAAATGTTACTATCAAGCCCACACTATAGAACTACTAAGAACAATAAAAATGAATAAAACAAAACTAGAATTAACAAGTAAATCACTACTATGAAATATAGAAATAAATAAGTAAATTGTCACCCACAGACAAGATAGTCAGCGAAGGCGCGAAGATAAAAGGGATTGAAGTACAAATAGTACACAAGACAAACTGTAACAACCACTAGAATCAAGAAAGCTATACACATGACTAGAAGAGATGTAGTGAGTGCACTTGATTAAAGTTGGGTCAGTTTACTTGGTCGAGTCATCAAATTTTGATAATTTGCGATGAAAATTGGTTGTCAAAATATTGACGTCACCGTTTGAGAAGAGATGTCAGATATGTACTTGTAGTACCTATAAAGGGATAGAAAAAAAGAAAAGAGAATTATGGTCGCGAAAGAAGTGAGGAAAAAACAATGATTAGTTTCGCTGGAAACTGACGTCACTTATCGGAACCTGATGGGTCGCTAGGCCGACGAAAAACCACTAAAGTTTAGTGGTCGACGCAAGAAGTGAGGAAAGAAAATGACAATGCGCTTAGCCAAAAACTGACGTTACTCGATAGAAACTGATGGGGTTGTTGGGTTGCAAAATGGGATTAAATCTTTGATGGACAGAAGAATTAACTGGAGTAAAGTTAACGGGTAACCGGTATGAGTCGACCACTGCAACGATTAACCAGATGGACAATGGCAGGAGTCGACCACAGCAATGGCCATTTGTTTCAAATCCAAAGTTGAGCATTAGTACAATTTTAGGAAAATATTTACAATAGGTTTTTGCTCTTAATGGAAGAGCAATTAACTCCAATAAGTATTGACATTATTTAATGTGAGTGTAATAGGGTTATATTAGCCAATCTGCACTCCTTATTAATTTCTCCTTAAGACTTGTGCCAAAGACAAATATGTCATGAAATATGAGACGAAGGGGATGATATATAATGCATAACTTGTTGATTCTGTGAAAATGTGAAAATATAAACTAATGCTCCTCGGAAAAACAACTTGCTTTGAGTGGCACAAATCAAATGCCAACAAAAATAATAGAAAAATCTTATTTAGAGGTCTCACGTACAAGTTTCTGAAAAAAGAATCTTGTTAAAAGCATTGTTCTAGTCTCCTAGAAATAGACCTTCTTGTGCTCAAATTCTTGATGAAAGTGACCCTAAAATGTGTAAATTCAAATTTAATCGAATCCCAAAATAAACAATGATGGTTTAGCTGGAAAAAAGGAAGGAAATAATTGATAGTTGGAATGTAAAGCTTGCAAAAATGTAATAGTTCACGTGCCTTTTGACCATTAATTCTTAATAGAATATATATCAAGGAGGATAGAAGTTGTGTTCTTCAAGCTAAGTATTGAGCTTGTCAACTCTCATTCCTTTAGGGTGTGTTTGGTATGAAGGTAAACTATTATCCACGGACTTACTATTTCAAGATCATTAAACAAAATCTAGCTAAAAGCTCTAGAAGTGGGATGGGTTAGGGTCTGGGATCTTGAGGGTGACGGGGTAGGATGGTCAAGGGTAGAGGTGTCAAAATGAACCCAAATTGAGCTAACCCATTCAACTGGCCCAATATTTAATGGGTTGGGTTCAAGATAATTTACTATTGGGTAA
>NW_025824992.1:0-2165 GCF_002878395.1 Capsicum annuum | reverse complement strand
GGGGGGGAATTTACCCTAAAGTGGGACTGATCATATGTCGTACAAGAGGCATATTCAAATGGAGCTTACAAGCTTGTCGATGCAGACGACGTGAAAATTGGTCCTATCAATGTCAAGAAGAAGTACTATCCTTGAAGGAAGATAACACTCCTTAAGGCACGAGTATAAACTCATGTCCACTCTTGGCCCGCAAGAGTATAAACTTTGTACGGCTCAAAAAAATAAATAAAGAAGTCCGCTAGGTTGAAAACCTCGAAAGAGGCGGCCTAGGCAAAAGTTAAGACATAAAAAAAACACTTACCCTAAACTACGTTATGACTTGATGCTCTTAACTGATGTACGTAGGCGCTTGAAACTTTATTCTGAGTTCAGTTGCAGGAGTGTCAAAAAAAATAGTTCCTGCAGTATCCGCCATATGGATACAAAGTATGAAAACATTCTAATTAAATTTTGGACTCATTCCAAGTATTGGTGGCTTGATGGGGGAAAACTCCAATGAAATATGAGCTTCATTCACATAAGATGAAGTCTCTAAAATCCCCAAATTTGGAAGTTGAACCGCTCAAAATGTTAACTTTAGGAGAGAAAACAAAATTTCCAAGTCTTCAAATCAAGGCCTCTTATGGGTTTATGTTTAAAAGGGTCTCAAAATTTCCATGCCTTAAGGTGGACAAAATTTATCCCTTTGCACCTTAAGCTAGCCTCTTATGGGTTTATCCTTAAAAGTATCTCAAAATTTTCATGCCTTAAGGTGGACAAAATTTGTCCCTTTGCACCTTAAGCTAGCCTCTTACAGGTTTATACTTAAAAGGATCTCAAAATTTTCATGTCTTAAGGTGGAAAAAATTTGTCCCTTTACACCATAAGCTGTCCTTTTATGGTTTTATCCTTAAAAGGATCTCAAAATTTTCATACCTTAAGGGGTTTATCCTTAAAAGGATCTCAAAATTTCCATGTCTTAAGGTGGAAAAAATTTGTCCCTTTGCACCTTAAGTTGGCCTCTTATGGGTTTATCCTTAAAAGGATCTCAAAATTTTCATGCCTTAAGGTGAACAAAATTTGTCCCTTCGAGCCTTAAGTTGGCCTCTTGCAGGTTTATCATTAAAATGATCTCAAAATTTTCATGCCTTAAGGTGGACAAAATTTGTCCCTTTCCACCTTAAGATGGGCTCTTACGGGTTTATCCTTAAAAGGATCTCAAAATTTTCATGCCTTAAGGTGAACAAAATTTGTCCCTTTGCACCTTAAGTTGGCCTCTTGAGGGTTTATCCTTAAAACGATATCAAAATTTTCATGCCTTAAGGTGGAAAATTTTGTCCATTTGCACCTTAAGCTAGCCTCTTGCAGGTTTATCCTTAATAGGATCTCAAAATTTTCATGCCTTAAGGTGGACAAAGTTTGTCCCTTTGCATCTTAAGCCAGCCTCTTACGGGTTTATTCTTAAAAGGATCTCAAAATTTTCATGCCTTAAGGTGGACAAAGTTTGTCCCTTTGCACCTTAAGTTGGCCTCTTATGGGGTTATCCTTAAAAGGATCTCAAAATTTTCATGCATGAAGGTGGAAAAAATTTATCCCTTTGCACCTTAAGCTGGCCTCTTACTGGTTTATCCTTAAAAGGATCTCAAAATTTTCATATCTTAAGGTTGACAAAATTTATCCCTTTGCACCTTCAGTCAACGTCTACCGTTTTCAAGCAAAATTGGTCGGGTCTTGAGGTAAAAAAATCTCTCGCACCTTAAGTCAACGTCCATCATCTTCAAGCAAAATTGATCGGGTCTTGAGGTAACGAAGGCCCTCGCACCTTAAGCCAACATTCACTGTCTTCAAGTAAAATTGGTCGAGTCTTAAGGTAACGAAGGACCTCGCACCTTAAGCCGACGTCCACCATCTTCAAGCGAAATTGGTCAGGTCTTGAGGTAATGAAGGCCCTCGCACCTTAAGCCGACGTCCACCATCTTCTAGCGAAATTGGTCGGGTCTTGAGGTAACGAAGGCCCTTGCACCTTAAGCCGACGGCCACTGTCTTTAAGCAAAATCTTCTGGTCTTAAGGTGATGGAGAAAAATTTAAACTCATGCACCTTAAGCTGATTGTTGAATATTTATTTCAACTCTGCAAAAAAAGAAGGAAATAAGAAAGAAAGTAAGAATACAAATAGAAAGGATGT
>NW_025824991.1:0-4952 GCF_002878395.1 Capsicum annuum | reverse complement strand
GGATTAAACTGAGAGTTCAACTTGAGCTTTCGCTCACTGGCGCGATATGAGTACTGAAAGAAGGAAAACTATTCCTAAAATATCTTATATCCTCCTGTGCATAAATGTGGTGCGCAACACACCCATGTACAAGACACTACTAGATGCGGCTTTTAGACTTTCTAGGATTCTATTGAACCTTAGGCTCTAATACCAAGTTTGTAATGCCCCAATTTTCTGAATCAGAATGCTACATGGTGCTCATGATCCCGAAGGACCACAAGCTAACCCATGACTGATATCTGTACCTGTAACTGTATAATATACATATAAAATGCAGAAACATGAACAAAGAGGGCGTAAGGTTCAATCTTGAATAATAAAGAAAATCTGAAATAAGGTGGTATCACAGTACCAAAACAAAACTGAAAATACTAAAGTCTAAATCTGAAAACTCTATAATCGTTTAAAACCCTCTAAACTGTCTGAATAAGGAGTTGAAGGAACATGTCTCCAACTAACTCCCTAAACTGAAAATAAACTGAAATACTGAAATAATAAATGTAATGATCATGTCCTCGAAAGATGAGGACTCACTGCTTACTGAACTGCTACTGCTGATCTGGAATCTGCACCTCAGAACCTATAGTGTAACATAAAAAGAAAGCACCATAGCGCAAATGCATCAGTACAACTAAAGTACTGAGTATACATAGGGGTAGGCTAAATGCATGGGGATAATATGCATGAACATACTGACTAATATGAATGTGAGAATACACACATACATATATACATACGTAACTGCTACTGAACTCGTAGAGATACTGACTACTTGAGTTTGAACTCTGACAATATGAATTTCATGATACTGAGATACTGAATGACTGATAACATGGATGACTGTATCTGACAGTCTTGATTCCTGATTTCTACTCTGAAGACTGATACTAAACTGTAACTGTAACTGTGATTGTGGGAGGTAGTAACCTAACCGACATGCCCCGATACTGTACTGGTACGGTCCAATCTTTTCCCTGATTAGAAGGGTGTCAATACCGTGCCACGGGTAGAGACAACATGTGTATACTTGCATGGCTTCAATAACATGATCATTCCATATCACAACAATATCATGAGAATCTCATACAACATTTTCAATTCAAGACAATAGCATGGGGATCACATTGAACATAAACTTAGAACATGGAATAGTCATTTAGGACTTATTATGTCATAAAATCATGATTTCTATTCCCTTAGGTATTTTCACAAACACCTTACATGCACATCTTAGGTATAGGTGGATTCATCAAGATTACAAATATTCAACCACCAATTTCACATATTTATACATTAAATACCACCATATCCTCACACAAAATATACAAAGATCCCATATTAGGCATCATCAAACTCCAACCACATGAACATCAACCACCAACAACGTAAACATCATAATACATAATTTAGAATATGGTTCTTAAGCGGATGAAAGAAGTACATGAATCAAGTCATGTATACCTTAGAAGGAAGATTCTTGATGATTGACGGAGGAATTTCCTTGAAATTGGATCTTCAAGCTTAATTATGCAACTCTAGTTGTTTTTCTCTTTTAATGCTCTTGGATGATGAACTTAAGATGTTAGTAGGGTTGTAATGTAATTAGGAGCTATATATTTCGTAGGGTTAAGTTTAGGGACGTGTAAGGAGTGTTAAAAAACTTAATTACCCTCAAAATAACTCAAAACGGAGTGTTTAAGTCACTTGAAACCATAAGATATGCACAGCATATGATATCGCATATATTTACATAGGCGTCGCATATGATATCGCCTAAATTTATATAGGCGCCACATATGCTATTGCCTATATCTACATAGGATCCGTATATGCTATCGCCTATATTTACATAGGCTTTCCAGTGGCCATGTGCGATTGGTTAGGCGATGCACTCTACTTTGGAAAGCCATAACTCATAGCTCGGGTTTCGAATTTTGATGAAATTGGTATCATTGGAAAGCTAATTTGATTCTCTATAATTTGGTGGGTATAAATATGCAGAAATACCACATTAACATCGAGTTATACTCGTTCAAATATGACCCTTACAAAATCGAATACTAAAATTTGATGGATTCAAAAACTCTTAGCTTGTATTACCTTAAGTGACTCATATGAACATGCTTAACGCATCATAAGCTATCTTATCACTAGGATACTCATTGTAAGTCATGTACTCAAGTATGAATCACAGGATAGGAGATTTCATATGTAGGAAAAATGGTTCGTCTCCTAGCTTAGAAACATGCGGGATATTATAGCTTCTCTTAAATCTCCAATGCACTGGCCAAATTCAAGCTACCCTACTTAATTCTAGGCCGATCCTTCAAACCTCTCTTCTATCTTTTCTTTTTGATTTCCAATTCCATCACCAAAAGTTTTTGTTGGGTCGAAAGATTCTTGCTGGGTATGATTTTACACTCTTTATATAGTGCTGTATCACCCTTTCTAAGGAGCGAAAAGTCTATTTGAGTCTTAGACACCGAACTCTGAAAGTTAATAAGGTGCTCTTTCTTCTTCAGAAAACTCAAATTCGCTATCCATAATTCAAAGGCCCTAGTAAAATCCAAAAGTGAAGTTACTCCATTCCTTCCCTGAAACCAAAATCTCCATACACATCATCATAGCCTCATGATAATATAATACCCCTATTTTCCTAGCTTAATTTAAGTCTTAGTACATGAGTAATCCCATATAAAATTTTTGAAATACTCAGTATTTTCTAGTTTAGCGCTCACCAATGCGTAGGTATTCAGTCAACTTTCCAACGATATAAAATTCACCCAAATTTGATACCCGGAGGAAGAATTAGAGCCATTTTTGTAAGACAGTGTACCACCTAGAACGTCAGCGCATCACGGAGCCAAGCCAAATGACAATTGTCACTTTCCAGTGCTCCATCGCGATATTGGCGCGTTGCGCTATGGGCTCAGTCACAATTGTTCTTTTTTAGTGTTCCAACGCAATTCTACCTCATCGCGCTGAGTCCAAAATTCAAAATCAAAGGGGCACCGCAATTCAGCCACCTCGCGCCTGGCCCCCAGTTCCCAATTGTCATTTTCCAATGACATGGCGTGATAGCTCCGCGTCGCGCCAGGGCCCAAAATTAGATTTTTCAGTAATGAATTTTTCTTTATTCCTAGGGGTAGTTTAGTATTTTTTTTTCATGGCCCTAATCAGTCTTAACACGAAATTAAACCCCTAAATAACCTATTGCCTCATTATTTCCTCACTTTCTCTCAAGAATAAAACATTCTCTGTCAAAGAGGCAAAAACCCTAGTTCAAGAAAATTAAGAACAAGCCTAAGAATTCCTCCAAGAACCTTCAAGAAAGAATCTTCTAAGGTATGTTAGGTGTTCATCTATGGGTTTCTTTCATTCATAGAGTCCACGAATCCATTTTTAAAACCAAAAAATTGTTTAATTATGAACTTCCATATTTGAATTAGATTGAATTCATGTTTATGATATTAGTTGGGTTTAAATCCATTATTTAAGTGCAAGTTTATGAAATTGAACAACATGTGTGATGAATATGTGAATATCTTGATAAACCCTTGAATTTACAAAGTGATTAATGTATCCATGATGTTAATTTGGTTTTCAATCCATGATTATCATAAGATTCATGAAAATAGAATAGTATTTAGGGGGAATTATATGAATAGCATGTTAAACCCATGAAATTGCAAGTTAGGAATTATAGTTTCTATGTTTATATATTATCTATGAATATGTGTATTAGGTCATGCTTCCCAAGTGATTGATAGAATGTTTATGATGAAATCATGACATGCTAGTATATGTACAAGTTTATGCCCTACAAGTGTTTGATAAAATACTTATGTGAATGAAATAGTGACATTAAACCATGATAGCATGTATTCCCCATTCATGTACAAGTTAATACATTACAAGTGTTTGATGAAATGTCTCTATGAATGAATTATGAACAAGTGAACATTGTTATGTTATCAAGATTTTGCTAAGCTTTACTTTTCATGCTATCGAGTCCTGGGGGTATTTAATACCTGACAATTTAGCTTTTTACCGAGAGCCAGTGTTAGTTACAGAATGGTATTAGTCATGTAACTATCAGTAGTACTTAGTTATCTACAGAACTCAGGAAAATTTAGTATCAGTCCAATTTAGTCAGTTAACACGATCAGTAGCAGTTCAGTCAAACCCAATATAGTCTCGTAATCAGTTCGGTATCTATTCAGTTGGGAGTAGGATTCAGCACTGAGCGAACCCAGGGATGGGGGTATTCCTGTTAGTGTAGGGTTTGACCCTTAGTAGCAATCCCTAAGTTACAGAACTATGTAGCCAACAGAGGTGTAGATGACTTCCTGCTAGATGAGGGTTGACACATCTCTTATGAGTTTTCCTGCTAGTTAAGGGTTGACAAAATATCATCCTACTAGTTAGGGTTAACTCATAGCCATTGTAGCACCCATGGAACGATACGAATACCCTTTCAACTGGGGTCACAGGTTGGACCCCTATCAGCTCAGATTTGGGATATATCAGTTAGATGATTACCTCCTACAATTTTAATTTCTGTCTCAGTTTAGAATTTAGTTCAGTTTTACAGAATCAGGACTGTCAGACACAGTCAATTAGTATCAGTAATTCAGTTATTAGTAACTTCAGATATTAGTTACTCAGTTATCAAAACTCAGTACTCAGCTTCAGAAAAGCTCAGATATAATATATATCTATGTATGTCCACAGTATTGTATACTCAGTGTTTTTTCAGTAGTATCAGTTATCCGCGTACTCTTACATTCAGTTACTCTATATCATTCAGTCAGTCGTTGTTCATGCATATGAACCCTTGCATTCAGCCTTACCTCATCTAGCATACCAGTACGTTCCATGTACTGACCGCATACTCTTTTTTTGTGCTA
>NW_025824990.1:0-3361 GCF_002878395.1 Capsicum annuum | reverse complement strand
TCCTGAATAGAAAGTAATGTGCCATTATTAAGGAGGGTCCTGAACATAAAGTAAAATTCCATTCTTCCGGAGAGTCCTGAACATAAAGTAAATTCTCATTTTTTCAGAAGGGTCCTGAATAGAAAGTTAAATTCTTTTTTTCAGGTGGGTCCTGAACATAAAGTAAAGTCTCAATTTTTCAGAAGGGTCCTGAACAGAGAGTTAAATTCTTTTTTCAGGAGGTTCCTGAACATAATGTAAAATTCCATTTTTCAGGAGGGTCCTGAACAAAAAGTAAATTCTCATTTTCAGAAGAATCCTAAACAAAAGTAAAGTTTCATTTTCTAGGAGGGTCCTGTACAGAAAGTAAAATTTCATTTTCCAGGATGTTCCTGAACAAAAAGTATAGGACCATTTTTCAGGAGGGTCTTGAATAGTAAGTAAATTCCCATTGTTCAGGTGGTTCTTGAAAAGAAAGTAAAATTCCATTCTTCAGGAGAGTCCTGAACATAAAGTAAAGTCCCATTTTTTTGGAAGGGTCTTGAACAGAAAGAAAAATCCTATTTTTTAGGAGGGTCCTGAACATAAAGTAAAATTCCATTTTCAGGAGGGTCCCGAACGAAAAGTAAATTCTAATTTTTCAGAAGGATCCTAAAAAAAAGTAAAGTTTCATTTTCTAGGAAGGTTCTGAATAGAAAGTAAAATTTCATTTTATAGGAAGGACCTAAACAGAAAGTAAAATACCATTTTTCAGAAGGGTCTTGAATAGAAAGTAAATTCCTATTTTATAGGAAGGTTCTGAACAGAAAGTAAAATTCCATTTTTAGGAGCGTCCTGAACAGAAAGTAAAATCCTATTTTTTAGGAGGGTGCTGAACATAAAGTAATATCCCCTTTTCCAGGAGTGTCCTGAATAGAAAGTAAAATTCCATTGTTCTGGAGGGTCTTGAACAGAAAGTAAAGTCCCATTTTACAGAAGGGTCCTGGACAGAAAGTAAAATCCCATTTTTCAGGAGGTTCCTGAACAGAAACTAAATTTCCAATGTTCAGGAGTGTCCTGAGCAGAAAGTTAATTCCCATTTTTCAAGAGGGTCCTATACAGAAAGTAAAATCTCATTTTTTAGGAGAGTCCTGAGCAGAAAGTAAATTCTCATTTTTCAGGAGGTTCCTGAACAGAAACTAAATTTACATTTTTCGGGAGGGTCCTGAACATAAAGTTAAGTCCCTATTTCTAGGAGGGTCCTGAAACAAAAGTAAAATCTCATTTTTAGGAGGGTGCTGAACACAAAGTAAAGTCCCATTTTAAAGGAGGGTACTGAGTAGAAAGTAATGTGCCATTATTAAGGAGGGTCCTAAACATAAAGTAAAATTCTATTCTTCAGAAGAGTCCTGAACATAAAGTAAATTCTCATTTTTTCGGAAGGGTCCTGAACAGAGAGTTAAATTATTTTTTTCAGGAGGTTCCTGAACATAAAGTAAAATTCCATTTTTCAGGAGGGTCCTGAACAAAAAGTAAATTCTCATTTTCGGAAGGATCCTAAACAAAAGTGAAGTTTCATTTTCTAGGAGGGTCCTGAACAGAAAGTAAAATTTCATTTTCCAGGATGGTCCTAAACAGAAAGTATAGGACCATTTTTCAGGAGGGACCTGAATAGAAAGTAAATTCCCATTGTTCAGGTGGTTCTTGAAGAGAAAGTATAATTCCATTCTTCAGGAGAGTCCTGAACATAATGTAAACTCCCATTTTTTTTGAAGGGTCCTGAACAGAAAGTAAAATCCTATTTTTCAGGAGGGTCCTGAACATACAGTAAAATTCAATTTTTCAGGAGGGTCCTGAACGAAAAGTAAATTCTCATTTTTTAGAAGGATCCTAAACAAAAGTAAAGTTTCATTTTTCGGGAGGGTTTTGAATAGAAAGTAAAATTTTATTTTCCAGGAAGGTCCTGAACAGAAAGTAAAGTACCATTTTCAGGAGCGTCCTGAATAGAAATTAAATTCCTATTTTATAGGAAAGTCCTAAACAGAAAGTAAAATCCCATTTTTTAGGAGGTTGCTGAACATAAAGTAATATCCCCTTTTCTAGGAGGGTCCTGAACAGAAAGTAAAATTCCATTGTTCAGGAGGATCTTGAACAGAAAGTAAAGTCCCATTTTACAGGAGGGTCCTGGACAGAAAGTAAAATCCCATTTTTCAGGAGGTTCCTGAACAGAAACTAAATTTCCAGTGTTTAGGAGGGTCCTGAGTAGAAAGTTAATTCCCATTTTTCAGGAAGGTCCTATACAGAAAGTAAAATCTCATTTTTTAGGAGAGTCCTGAGCAGAAAGTAAATTCTTATTTTTCAGGAGGTTCCCGAATAGAAACTAAATTTCCATTTTTCAGGAGGGTCATGTACATAAAGTTAAGTCCCAATTTCCAGGAAGGTGCTGAAACAAAAGTAAAATCTCATTTTTAGGAGGGTCCTTAACATAAAGTAAAGTCCCATTTTTAAGGAGGGTCCTGAATAGAAAGTAATGTGCCATTATTAAGGAGGGTCCTAAACATAAAGTAAAATTCTATTCGTCAGAAGAGTCCTGCACATAAAGTAAATTCTCATTTTTTCGGAAGGGTCCTGAACAGAAAGTCAAATTCTTTCATTCAGGAGGTTCCTGAACATAAAGTAAAATTTCATTTTTCAGGAGGGTCCTGAACAAAAAGTAAATTCTCATTTTTAGAAGGATCCTAAACAAAAGTGAAGTTTCATTTTCTCGGAGGTCCTGAACAGAAAGTAAAAATTCATTTTCCAGGATGGTCCTAAACAGAAAGTATAGGACCATTTTTCAGGGGGGACCTGAATGGAAAGTAAATTCCCATTGTTCAGGTGGTTCTTGAATAGAAAGTATAATTCCATTCTTCAGGAGAGTCCTGAACATAATGTAAAGTCCCATTTTTTTTGAAGGGTCCTGAACAGAAAGTAAAATCCTATTTTTTAGGAGGGTCCTCAACATACAGTAAAATTCTATTTTTCAGGAGGGTCCTGAACGAAAAGTAAATTCTCATTTTTTAGAAGGATCCTAAACAAAAGTAAAGTTTCATTTTCTAGGAAGGTCCTGAACAGAAAGTAAAGTACCATTTTCAGGAGCGTCCTGAATAGAAAGTAAATTCCTATTTTATAGGAAGGTCCTGAACAGAAAGTAAAATTCCATTTTTAGGAGCGCCCTGAACAGAAAGTAAAATCCCATTTTTTAGGAGGGTGCTGAACATAAAGTAATATCCCCTTTTCCAGGAGGGTCCTGAACAGAAAGTAAAATTCCATTGTTCAGGAGGGTCTTGAACAGAAAGTAAAGTCCCATTTTACAAAAGGGTCCTGGACAGAAAGTAAAATCTCATTTTTCAGGAGGTTCCTG
>NW_025824989.1:0-2518 GCF_002878395.1 Capsicum annuum | reverse complement strand
AGATGTGGATAATTATTCTTTACCATTACCTCATTCAACTGCCTTTAGTCAATGGACATACGAAGGGAACCATCCTTCTTACGCATGAGTAAGATAGGTGCACCCCACAAGGATACAATAGGATGGATGAAACCCTTATCTAAAAGTTATTTTAAATGATCCTTGAGTTTGTTTAACTCGGGTTGAGCCATTTTATATGGAGGGATAGAAATAGGATGAGTGTTTGGAACAAGGTCAATACCAAAATCAATCTCCCTATCAGGAGGGACACCAGGAAGATTATTAGGAAAGACTTTAGGAAACTCATTTCCCACTGGGATAAAATATTAGGATGGGCAATCAAAGCTAGAATCTTTAAGCTAGACAAAATGATATAGACAACCTTTGGAATTAATTTTTGGGCTCTATGATATGATATGTACCTCCCTTGAGGGTCTCAGGAACTTGCCTCTAATTTAATGAATGACTTATCAGTTAATTTACACATGAACTTACAGGTACAATAGTCTAGACAATCATAGCACAAGTGCAGCCAATCCATCTGCAAAATAACATCAAAGTCAATTATGTCTAACTCTATAAAGTCCACTAGATTTTATCTGTTACCAACAGATTCCATAAAACACCTATAGACTCTTCTAACATCCACAGAGTCACTCAATGGGGTAGAAATAGTAAATAGGTCTGATAAACACTCAGTACCAAAATCAAAATGCATAGCCATAAATAGGGTCACATAAGAGAGAGTGGTCCCCAAATAAAGTAAATAGTACATATCACGGGAAAAGAGTTTCAATATACTAGTAAGAACATTGAAGATGCCTCGAACTCCTGATGAGTAATGAGAGCATGAAGGTGGTTCTGACTAGTTTATGAGTTGAAGTGGCACCTTTTGGTGACAAGGATAATGAAGAGGCAACATGGACCTTGTATGCTCCAGAAGCAACTCTAGAGGGATAATCCCACTACAAATGTCTAATCTTACCATAATGAAAATATCAGTTCCTCGCTTTCTCACACTGACCATGGTGGTGCTGATCACAGAATCTGTAGAAAGGCTAGAATAATGTTGACTGGGCTCCACTCGTCTGATAGTTGGAACCACATGCCCTAGAAGCCTCACAGCCCTAAAAATATTGATCACCCGACGACTTTGGGTAAGGACAACTAGCTATCAAATAGGAGTTAGGACTCCCCCAACTCTTCTTGTTAGACAACTTTCCACTATATTGATGGCCTTTACCCTTTTCTGATTACCAGAATTTCATACTCTGCCTTTCACCAATCTCAATATTGCTTCTTTTTCTCTTTTTTGACCTGCTGCATATAAATGACAAGATGAGAAATATCCATATCCTTATTTAATAAGGCAGCCTTACTCTCCAGAATCAAGTCTCTACACAACCCAGAAGCAAACTTTCTCATCCGAGCCCTTATACAAGATACACAGTCAGGAGCATATTGGGACAACTGAAGAAATTTTAAGGCATACTCTTTGACTGTTATTCTTCCTTGTTTCAAATTAACAAATTCTTTCACCTTCGCCTCCTTTAGCTCCTAAGAAAAGAAGCCATCCAGAAACATACTAGAGAATTCATCCCATGAGGAAGAACTAGTATCTTTGCCTCTAAATTATTCTCACTTATCGTACCATTGGTACTCTAGAACATTCAATTGGTAGGCATCAAACTCTACACCTCCAACCTACGAAGTATGCATAACCCATATGATCTTCTCCATATCATCAATGAAACCTTGAGGATCTTTCTCAACCTTAGTACCAATAAATATCAGAGTATGCAGCCGCATAAATTGGCCAACTCTAGTAGCCTCAGACGAACCCATAGCAATACTAGCAGAACCTAACAGTTGTATCCCACTATCCCTAATACCCTGAGCACTAACCTCATAAACAGCCACTTACCCATATCCGTACTACACTAAGCACCACCTATGTTAGATGATGCTGCTTCTCTAAAAGGGTGAATTGTGTGTGTTGAAGGCTTGATTATTCCATTCTCACGACACTCTTTATAAAATCACCAATCTCTATCTAATCATAAAAACACTTAGGGGATCCACCTATATGAGAAGTACCTACTAAGCCAGAATGGACATCACAACCTAAAGATCCAAATTAAAACTACACAAAGATTGAGCAGAGCTTTGAATAATATAACAAGGCTATCTACCACTAGACAACTAAAGGGTGGCCTCTACAGGACTACTAGATGAGAAGTATTGCTACTACTGAACTCTACCAAATAATCCCTACCTTTAAATAGAGAACTAAAACTTTCCTGGTAGGGGGGCGTATTTTCATTGTCCCCCTAGGACATGCAATATAGGTTGTCTAGAATATAAGCATGGCCAGTAAACTGTAAGAGATGATAACCCTAAGATATAATTTGCTTTGAGGATAGGCGATGATATATTCTTAACCCTCTAACAAAGTGATGCACCATCTCATGCTCAATATGCAGAATCACAGAAACATATTTGTATAGCTCGTAGAACC
>NW_025824988.1:0-1064 GCF_002878395.1 Capsicum annuum | reverse complement strand
ACTTACTTTCATCCCTTGCAACACCGGGAAGTGAAACACGGAATACACAAGCATCTTCAGATTCAGCTATATCAACTGCACCAATGACTGGCCCAACCTTTCCCAACAAAACCGATCCAGTAAGGGCAACCCCGCCATTAGCATGATTTATAAGATTGTCCCACTCCTCTCTGGCTGGACAAGCAGAGAAAAAAACCATTGCAGGTTGACCCCCCCAGCATGCTGCTGAGAGTTGATACGCTTGGACGATGAAGTTGTACTAGCTTCAACTGAGATTGAACCGGCATTGATATCTGATGACGATGAAGCATGATAACTGTATGGTAGCGGAGGGCCAGTACATGGATACAAGCTGATGGGGGCCACATTAAGCAGTTGAGGATGCAACGGAATTGAACTATTAGCTTCACCTGAATTCGACACAGAAGACTGAGATTCTCTGCAATGCACGAGTAAAGTGCAACATTAGTTTCCATTTCGATAATATCTAGAATTAAGAAATACCTAACTTGACTCCATAGGACGTAAAACCAATGTAAGAAGAGCTTCATTGGAGTAAGCAAGTACAGTTCATGTGATGCACAAGTAGGAAATGATTTCTTTACGGATTAAGAAAGTTTTATTAACTACTTGTGCATTTTATGATTTCTCAAAAGCACAGGAAAGTCACAAAAGCATTCAAACATATTTTGAAAAAGAAAAGCTTCAGCATCCAGAGAGTAAGAATTATTTTGAATCTGAATGGAAAAAGGTGCCCAACAGTTTATCAGAGGTCTACTTCACATGAAATTCTAATAACTTCATTGTTCCTCGTAAAGGGTGGCACTAGCCATCTAGGAAACTCCCTATTTTCTCATTTAAAGAGAAGTCAAGACACAAATGGACATTAAAAACAGAAACCAACTTGATCATATTTGCAAATGAGACATAGCATGATAATTAGGTTTGACTTCCTCACCATAATTAATACTGCTTGGAGGTAGAGGAAAGTAAAAAAGAAACCAATTTATGTTTATTGCCAAAAATAGTTTCTCTTTATATGAAGGCCACTGTTGAGAATATAA
>NW_025824987.1:0-1736 GCF_002878395.1 Capsicum annuum | reverse complement strand
TATGATTTTTATACCATTTAGCTATAGCTTGACCGCGGCTAAAACATGTAATTTTTTATTTTTTGACTTTTCTTTTATAAATAAAAATATGGTTATATTTTTTTGTAAATTAGTTAATTTATTGTATATATTTGAAAGTATCTCTTTTTAATAGGTGTATAAAAGGGAAAGTGAACAATTGAAATGGAACGAGAGAATAGGACCTAGCTTCTTGATGTGAACGTACACATTTCTATATACTAGTTTAGTATATGTGCGATGCACGTGTATATCACATTAAAATATAAATAATATATTATTTCTTACTTATCACAAGTGTTTGCATATAAAATATATTTCCTCCGTCTCATTTTATGTGTCGTCATTTGACCGGGCACGAAGTTTAAGAAATAAGGGAAGACTTGATAATATTTACTAAATTGTCCTTTATCAAAAAATGTGCTACTATCTTTTTTTTTAATTAAGTGGGTCCAATAAGGGTAAAAGTGTAATTGTGTTTTTAAATATTTACCAAATAAGGAAACTGACATTATTTTTGGGACAGATTAAAAAGGAAAAGATGACATATAAAATGGAACAGAGGAAGTACATAAAATAATTCTGAGAATTCAATTTTACATAACCTTTAAAACTCAATTAATAAGAGTACATGATTTGCACATGTGCATAAGTCAATTAATAGAAGGAAAATTTACATATATACACAAGGTAACTTTACCTTATTACATAAAATCTCATTTTGAAAAAATAATTATATAAATTCCAAACTAATTACTGAAATCTCCTATTTTTTTTTACTTTCTCTCTCATCCCCCCTCATACATACAAAAATAACATTTTTTGCTCCATATTTTATGCACCGTTTTTTACTCTATATTTGTGTTTCTTTATTTACGCCTAGAATCAAGCTAATCTGATCTGGAGAGTTTCAAATAAAGCCATCTTTTGCTCTTTTTTTCATCTTTTTCAAATAAAAAATTATTTTAATTTTTTCTGTAATCTAATTGCATACAACAAAGACATCAAAATAAGCTGATATCGCTAAATCGGCTTGCTCTTCCGCTAATTTAGCCAGGGAATAAGACGACGAAGAAGAGGTTGATATTGATGCTGGGTGTTTTGCTGCGGCGGTGGATTTAGCTTGAGAGAGGAGGTGAGCACCTTGTACGAAGTGCTTCTTGGATTGGATGTTGGAGTGATTGAGGAAACGAAGATTGGAGAGGTATTTTTTTATGAATATTATACATGAAAAGGAACATGAATATTGAATACCATTTAATTTGTGAATGTATGCAGATTGTATAATGTCACATTATACATTCTGATCTTATATACATTATGATATTGGGCATAACTTTTACTTTGTGAATGTCTGCATAGTGAATACTGTTTACTTTGTGAATGTATGATGATTGTATAATGTCACGTTATACATTCTGATTATTTATATATTATGATATTGTACATATCTTTTACTTTGCGTATGTCTGCATATTGTATAATGTCACATTATACATTCTGATTATTTATACATTATGTTATTGTCCATACCTTTGACTTGGTGAATGTATGATGATTGTATAATGTCACATTATACATTCTAATTATTTATACATTATGATATTGTGTATATCTTTTATTTTGTGAATGTATGATGATTGTATAATGTCTGCATATTGAATACCTTATACTTTTTGAATGTTTGCTATTTGTATAAGGTAAAATTATACATTATG
>NW_025824986.1:0-1115 GCF_002878395.1 Capsicum annuum | reverse complement strand
TTATCTTAGAAAATCTGGTTCGTGGTATAATAGAAGAAGAATTATTCCTTAACCACGATGAATTTCTTGATAATGATATTTATTGGTTTTATATTGACTTAAGTGATTAATATTTACAGGATTAGAAGGTATAATGAAGCTCTTTCTGCATTTCTTCTCTCAAAAATTCTTAATCACCTTTATAAAGGCAACTCCTTTAAATGCGGACATGCACATGCTTATATTACGGAAGGTCATTAATGATCTTATCATGAAGGACACACTTTATGAAGATTTATTTGAATATATGTCATGGTATGCTGATCAAATTCTTGATTATTGATGTAGCATGGATCCACCCTAGCAAACAGCCCGAGGACGTGGCAGAGGAGGACGAAGTCAAAACTCTTCATATTACGGAGGACGAACAAACTCTACTTATTTTGGTAATAGAAATAATTCTGCATATAGCTCTGCAAGTTCTAATTTTTTGGTATTACAACACGGAAATAGGACTTTGGTCAATTCAAGAATTCTCCAGGAAGGATCATCATCAAAAACTCAAAATACTGGTTCCTTAATTCATTTGGAAGATATTCCAGAAGATCATCCTTTGTACAAACAACTTCAATCTTATATATCCGATCAACAAAAAACTGTAGATTCATTTTCATCTATAGTCCAAGAAAACTCCAAAAATAAACCCACATATGAGAAATTGGATGCTAGAGAACTCACCTACTTATTGAAAATCCGCATATTCCTCGACAAGAAAATTCTGAAGAAGCATGGCGATTACTTCAAAAATACTTAACTACTAATGTTTATTCACAGGAGAATCATATAAAATACAAACTTTTTATGAAAATATTTTGGTTCAGACATTCAGTGCAGATTTTGAGCACAGTCCGATGGGAGACACTACCCCAGGTGTACATGGATACTCCAAGATAATTGTTAAAAGGCTTATTTCTATTGAAGAATGGGAAATTTCATCTATGACTTAAAAAAACTATGCCTATGGGACCAATGGGATAGTCTCAGATAAATTTCACATATTGGGATTATATTAAGGCATTTTCTCAAGTTTTATATTATAATAACATTAAACACAAACATACTTGGTTTATAAAAAT
>NW_025824985.1:0-1139 GCF_002878395.1 Capsicum annuum | reverse complement strand
CAATAGCCCATCTAAGAAGGTACTACGAGCAACTAGTAGGGAGAGGGAAAAATGAGGCGTTATTAATGTGCCTATTCAGTTGAAGTTTGAATGGTGAAGCCTTGGAGTGGTTCATGTCTCTGGAGCCAAAAAGGTGGACTGGTTGGAGGACATTGGCCAAGAGTTTCCTTGACCGGTTCGCATTCATTATTGAAATGGTCCCTAATCGGTATTCACTAGATCAGATTAAACAAAAGAGCACTAAAAGTTTTCGGGATTATGCTTTTCGTTTGAGGAAAGAAGCTGCCAAAGTACAGCCCCCTATATCCCAGGATAAAATAGTATCCGTGTTCTCTCGCGCTCAAAAAGGAGAATATTATACCAGGATGGTGTCCACTGTCAGAGTGACCTTTGCAGATTTGGTAAAAATAGGAGAATCATTAGAGGAAGGTATTCAGACAGGAAAAATTGCCAAAACCCCGACATCATCTGTAACTGCCATGTTTTCTAAGAAGAAAAAGGAAGAGGCAGGTGGGGTTTCTGCCAATTCTGTTACAAAATTAAAACAGCGGTTTAATTCTTGAAATGTTTTATCTTCCCCGCCATCACCTAAACTTCCGCATGCATTCTATGTCCACCCCCAATACCAAAATCCACTCCCTAACATCCCACCATTATAACAAGCTCCACAGCCAAATATCTTTCCTCAATACCCAGTTCCACCTCTAAATTATCAGTCTCATTTCCAAACTACTCCCCCAAATAGCACAACAAATTTCCAAACACCTCCAAATTACCACCAAGTACCCCTCCTACAAACCTAAGCTCGTATAACCCCCAGCGTCCAAACCACGAAAAAACCTCCTCGAAACTTCACCCCACTAGCTGAAAGTCGCACCCGATTGTTTAAAAGATTGAAGAATACTGGTCATTTGCAACCAGTACAGCCAAAACCTGTCAATCCTAGCTCCCGGTTTTATCACACTAATCAAAATTATGCCTATCATTCAGGGGCAGCAGGGCATAGTACCGAGGACTATCTTATCTTGAAATACAGAATCCAAGATCTAATTGATCAGAAGGTCATCACGCTCCAGGCACCTACTCCAATTATTCGCAGTAATCCACTACCCAACTATGGGGGATCTATATTTAACATG
>NW_025824984.1:0-1502 GCF_002878395.1 Capsicum annuum | reverse complement strand
TGCAAAAAACAAAAGAACGACCACTACAAATTGAAACAATCAGGTCTTGAATTTGATATTCTCGACTTTATTGTTGCACATCCTAAAATAAAAAATTAGTTCTATTTGATGTCACCGTCCAAACCTTGTTGGAATAACGAGGTTTAAATATCTTACTATTAATACTATATTTGATGTCCATTTTTGTTTAATTGTATCTATTTAATAATTAGTATTACGTGATTGTAATGTTTGATAATATGTGCAACACATTGATGCCATATTTTACTATCTTCAAAAGATGGCCAAGTTACAAACATAACAATAATACAAATACACGATAACTAACTATTTATTCAAGGTATACATCGATAAAACCTACGAAAGGTATTATTACCAATATCTGCAAGTTTCTTAAAACGAGGAATATTTAAGCATCATTATCAAATATTTTAGCATTCCAGCTGGCCTACCTTATCATTTGGTCGACGAAGTGTATATCCCAGGTAATTGTGATGATGAGTTCCATTTGGTATTGGCTGTCATTGTTCTAAAAGAGAGGTACATCCGAGTTTATGACTCGATGTTGGCAAAGAGACGTTCTGATCCGTTGTTCAAGGTACAAAAGGTGGCCATAATATTGCCCACTTACCTTCATATAAGTGACTTTTGGGCCAAAAGATTCATACTGATTGATCGACGATTGAAGCATACCAGGATAAAATGAGCGATAGCCATTTTCTACAGGGTAATCCATTTGATGTAAAATATGTTGAAGAAATTTCTCAACAATCCAATGGTAGCCTATAAGTGACATGATTTATTTTCATAATTTTCACTATTCTTACATTAATTAGATATGTATTATCTGATTTTTACAAATGTAGGAATTGCGGTATTTTTATTGCCGCTTACACTGAGTATTTGAGCGATATTTTACAAATACTAAATATTGTACTTGATGTCGAATTAATCCTAAAATATATGCTACACTTTTAGGGAATTATGGAATTGTGAAGCCTCGAAAATGGTGCACAAGCAATAGTAAAGATCTGCCACGATCAAAGCCAAATTTTATACCACCGAATAAAGCACAACTAGCCAATATTGTGTTAATATTTATCCCTTGAATATGTCAAAGTAACCTTAGGAAGTTGGCTTTAAAACTTAACTTGTAAATATTTATCATCTCTTGCAACAGATTATCCATAACAATTTTGTATTTCATGTTTTTTGAATTATTTGATGTAATTTTTGGAGGCTTGGATTTATTTTTTGTTAAAAATTTTATTTTAATTGATGTCCAGTTTTTTTGGTCATGACCCATCTATTGGAATTATCAAACAGATCTATGCATCTGTTGCAATAGATGACTAATCTGTTGAAAATTATCAAATAAATATAGACATCTGTTGCAATAGATGACTAAACTATTGCAACACATTATAACCCGTTGCAATAGATGTCTATATCTGTTTGATAATTTCCAACATACGAGATATTTGTTTCCACAGATAATGAAT
>NW_025824983.1:0-1213 GCF_002878395.1 Capsicum annuum | reverse complement strand
CATGATAAAGCTGATCGCATTCAGGATGCCATCCTAAAAACAATTGCGGAGGGAAAGTATCGAACAGGTGACCTTGGAGGTACCGCATCAACAACTGAGTTCACGAATTCCATCTGCGATCATCTTTGAACTAGTTGGTCCATGTGTATATTATATTTTGCAATGGGTTCAACTAAGGGGATGTTTCTTTCAAAGATGCAATTGAAATTATTTTATTGCTTTTGGCGACCTAACTACATTTCGTTGGGTTTTATAGAAGTTCGCATAATGATATCAGAATTCATTCTCAAAGGACATGGAATAGCATCAACCAGTAATGGGTGGCTTCCATGTTAATTTGCAAGGAATAAGAGTTTCATTCTATAGTGTTCTTGTTGGTTCAATTCATGATAGTCTTGCTTATATCATTATAGTATTTCAATTTTCTTTTCCTCAAGTATCTACAGAGCAATGGCAGATCTTTGTTGGTATTCTTATATTGTAGGAGTTATGTTGAACTTGGTGGGTTTTCAGGACTTCCAGTGGATTGTTTGATAAATTCGGTGTCATGCTAAAATTTAATGCTCATTTTGATCATTTACTGTGGACTACTAAAATCTTTGATGTCTTTCTGTTTGAGATAACTATATTTCTGGGTGATTGTTGTCAATTGCTCATGGAAATTGTAAACACAAGTGAACTTTCAATTAGTTAAACCTTGTTATTTTTTCTGGAACATCATTGTTGAGGAACATCCATAGGCAACCCCTTAAGCTAGTCTAGTTTCGGCGTGTATGCCTATTAAATACAAAATGACCACAACTCCAAAAAGTATGCTGCGTAGAACTAACACCTGGGGGTAGAGCAAAATGATGAATAAAATCATACATGTGGCATATGGACTCACAACTCCAAAAAGTAAGCCGTGTAGAACTCACACCCGGGGTAGAGAAAAATGCAACAAATAGTATAGACGAACCCATGGTTTTTTTAGTACAATTGGGACAATGCTAAAAACTTCAAAGGTTGAATCCTTAAAATTTAAATTCTGGGTCCGCTAAGGAAGGCCTTCCAACCATAATGCCTCCATGGACGGGCGGCGTGCTCCATTCTTAGTATTGCACAGTCAGTCCCGCATGAGTAGAGGCGCGCAGGCAAGCGAATAGAAAAGTAGTCTTTCTCCGCGGCGTCTCTGAGGGAAGCACATCCACCATTAGCTTCCATTATTTACTTT
>NW_025824982.1:0-2052 GCF_002878395.1 Capsicum annuum | reverse complement strand
CGGGGAATGT
Organism: Capsicum annuum; assembly: GCF_002878395.1. NCBI lineage: Eukaryota > Viridiplantae > Streptophyta > Magnoliopsida > Solanales > Solanaceae > Capsicum > Capsicum annuum. The sequence goes on along the minus strand of NW_025824982.1, from coordinate 2,042 downwards.
CCCGAGGCCTTATGTACTTATTCGCCGGGGAATGCCCCGAGGTATCTTGTACGCAAAGGAGGTTCGTGATGAAGGCCCAAGGCATCGGGTAAAGCAACGGAGTTTAGCTTAGGATTAGTGTAGGTTAGAATAGGATTTATATTTTCGCACTTTCATTTTGGTCTGTATAACTGGACTGGACATTATTATTTTGTTTTGTTTGTTTGTTTGATTGTTTTACGTGTTTTTGTGTGGTTTGTACATCGTAGTACCAAATTAGCCGATTCACTCCACCAAGTGACCGTGGTCGAACTACAGGATCGAGGGGTGCCTAACACCTTTCTTCGGTCAACAGAATTCCTTAGTCGGAATCTTTGTTCGCGGATCAGTTTTATAGAGTCAAAACCGTTTTGAAAAAGGATATCCACGGGTGACTTGGCACACCCGATTTATGCCAAGTGGCGACTCTGAGTTTTGAAACTAATAAATCCTTTTCGAAACAATTTTCATCTTTTGTCACTTTAATAATAAAATCCTTTCGAACCATAAAACGAATTCTTTTGGGGAGTGAAAAAAGGGGTGTGACACTCACAAGGTGAATAGCCTCATTAGTTGAGCAACCTAACACAAAACCAAACTGATTCTCAGAAATAGTCACGATCCTTCTCAGCCTCAACTCTACCACCATTTCCCAAACCTTCATAGTGACTCAACAACTTAATACCCCTATAGTTGTTGCAATTCTAAATTTCCTCCTTGTTCTTATATAATTGAATCATTGTGCTCTATCTCCAAGCTTCAGGTATCTTTGCTGCCTTAAAAATGATGTTAAACAACTTTGTTAGCCACTCCAAACCTGCCTCACTAGTGCTCTTCCAAGAATCCACAGGAATCTTGTCTAGCCCGATTGTCCTACCCTTACGCATCCTACGAATAACCCCTTGACCTTATAATCCATGATACACTTGCAATAGCCATAATCGTGAATTCCTCTAGCACGAAACCTTTGTCCCTTCCGTCGTTCAAAAGTCTATGAAAATAGGACTGCCACCTCTTTTTAATAACGGCATCCTCAACCAACACTATGCCATCTTCTGCCTTGATGCACTTTACTTGATCAAGGTCATGAGACTTCCGCTCTCTAGCCTTGGCAAGCCTATACAACTTCTTATCCTCGCCTTTCTCCTCTAAAGCTGCGTACAAGCTCTCAAAAACTGTTGTTTTAGCTGCCATAATCGCTAACTTAGCCTCTCTCCTAGCTAACTTATATTTCTCCCTATTCGTCTGTTTCTCCTTATCATCGCTGCTCTCAACAAACTTAGTAAAGGCCGCCTTTTTAGTCTCCATCTTTCTTTTAACTTTTTTTTCCATCACCAGTCCCCCCCGCATTTTCCAGATCAGCCTCTAGAGACACCCAATTCCTCTTTAGAGATTATCTCTTTAATGTAACTGGTAGTTGTCTCCCACATACTATCCATATCTCCTCTACTCTCTCAAGCCCCCATCATCGTCAGCTTCTTCCCTATTTCCAATGCACTAACTAAAGTCAAACTATCCCACTTAATCCTAGGCCAATTCTCCACACCCTTTCTTTTTATGCCTATTTTGGTTACCAAGTACATCACCAACAACTTATGTTGAGTCGGAAGATTCTCAAGTATGACTTTACAGTTTTTATACAACGCTCTATTACCCCTTCCTAAAGAGCAAAAAGTCTATCTGAGTCTTGGCCACCAAACTACAAAAGGTTATAACGTGCTCTTCTCTCTTTGGGAAGCTCGAATTCACTACCCACAACCCAAAAATCCTTGCAAAATCCAAAAGAGAAGCTCCTTTTCATTCCGTTCCCCTAAACCGAAATCATCATACACATCATCATAACCTCTCGATAAAGACTTAACATGTCCATTGAAATCCCCTCCAACAACAAGCATCTCAGTGCTCGGGATGCCTCTCACCACCTCATCCAAAACCTTCCAAAAAGTACTTTTCTCCTCCTCGTCCAATCCTGCTTGTGTAGTGTAGGCACTAATAACATTCAACGTAGATCCTCCAATGACAAA
>NW_025824981.1:0-1070 GCF_002878395.1 Capsicum annuum | reverse complement strand
TCTGGCCCACCCCCAAAAACCGTAGGCTATAGCACACCGACTTATCCAAAAAATTCCTCATTCGTGCTCTTTCTCCTGTTTGCCCACCCAAATAGCCACAAAAAATTGAAAGAATCACACTAAGATGATCGCCACACCTCAGTCTATTTTTATCCCACAACCCGCACTGACCCGGGGCCACCCTGGAAACTATGGGCTACAACACATTGATTTGGCCTAAAAATGCTCCGTTCGCGTTGTTTCATCTTTTTGTCCACCCAAATAGCCATGAAAATTTAAATGAACCACATTGGGATAATCCCCAACCTACCTGCCATGCCCTAGTCAATTTTCGAACCATAGCACGTTCGAACCCCGGGCCCACCCCCAAAATCGTGGGCTATAGCACACCAATTTGGCCTAAATATGCCCCATTCGCACTGTTTCATCGGTTTGTCCATCCAAATGGACACAAAAATATAAACGGACCACACTGGGATGATCCCCAACTTCCCGACATACCTCGGTCGATTTTTGGACCACAGCACACTTGGATCCTAAGCTCACCCCCAATATTGTGGTCTATAAAACACCGATTTATCCCGAAAATACCTCATTTGCATCGTTTTTCCCGTTTGTCTACACAATGGCCATGAATATCTAAATAGACCATAATGGGATGATCCCCAACCTCCCTAGCATGCCCCAGTCATTTTTCATCCCACAGAACACCTGAAACTCAGCCCCACCTATAAAACTTTGGGCTATAGTACACCAATTTAGCCTGAAAATGCTTTATTTGAGCCGTTTCGCCCGTTTGTCCACCCAAATGGCCACAAAAATTTAAACAAACCATACTGGGATGATCCCCAACCTCCCTGGCATGTCCTGATTAGTTTTCGGACAACAATACGCCTGGACCCAGGGCCTACCCCCAAAATTGTAGGCTATGGCAAATCGATTTAGCTTGAAAATGCCCCATTTACACTGTTTTGCTTGTTTGTCCATACAAATGGCCACAAAAATTCAAACGAACCATACTAGAATGATCCCTAACCTCCCTAGCATGCCTCGGTCAATTTTCAACCCAC
>NW_025824980.1:0-1049 GCF_002878395.1 Capsicum annuum | reverse complement strand
AGCTCCGAGTCCTCGTCGCCATGCCGCCATCTCCGGCGAACAGCCTTTGCTGTCGCCTCTTTCTTCTCCTCCATACGCTCCACTAGCTCCTACCGCAGGCGAGTCCAGCCGCTGCTCCAATGGCCAACCCCCTCCCTTCTCGTCCTCCACCGGCGAATAGCGCCGCCATCGACGGAGACGGCCAGCCAAGCCTCCACGCTGCCACTCTATCCTCCGTCCTCCAGTCGCCTTCTTTCTCCCCTCTGGTAAACGTCCAACCGCCACGACACAGCTTCGACTCCTCTCCCACAGCGATACCTCTAGAAAAACCCTTCAGCGTTCCAACCATGCAACCGTTCCTCATCGAAAATGAAGAATCCGTCTTCAGGTTTGATCCCGTGTTCGAAATATGTGTGTGAACTTTAGTACTATTTCTTCATCTGTGTCTCTCATAAGTGTGGCCACGTTTGATTTTTGCTGAATAAATGTGTTGATTTTAAGTCTGTGATTTTTATTCGACCCTATTTACATGTCCTGCTTGATTGAAATTTCGTGATGCTTAACATGAATGGTGAGTCAATTTGTTCGTCTCTCTCTGTTATGTGCAAACACGCCTAACTTCTTGCAACTTCACATTTTTTATGCCTCTTAGTCAATATGGGTAATTTTGTATGGGAAAAGCATGTATGTGACGATTCAAGGATTTTTCGTAAATCTTTAATAAGGCTAATATGTGCACGTATTGACTGTTTGGGTTTGATCCTATACCAAGTTGATTTGAGAAAAGCAACTCAGTAATTGATTTTTTATTTTTCGGATTTTTTCTTAAATCTTTAATAAGGCTAATATGTGCACGTTCTCACTGTTTGGGTATGATCCTGTACCAATTTGATTTGAGAAAAGCATCTCAGTAATTGATCTTTTATTTTTTGGATTTTTTTGTAAATCTTTAATAAGACTAATATGTGCACGTTTTGACTGTTTGGGTATGATCCTGTACCAATTTGATTTGAGAAAAGCATCTCAGTAATTGATTTTTTATTTTTCTTGCCTTACTTGGTTGACAAACA
>NW_025824979.1:0-1228 GCF_002878395.1 Capsicum annuum | reverse complement strand
AAAAAAGCACCTATAAAGTCCAAACACTTAACCATTATCAACCTACCAAGTCCCCAAACATAAACACTTTCAAAGAAATAAAGCATCTTTAAAGCCCCTACACTTAACCATTTTCAACCTACCAAGTGACCAAACATAATCACTTTTTAAAAAAACACATTTAAAGTCACAACATTTAACCATTTTCAACCTACCAAGTCACCAAACATAACAACTTTCAAAAGAAAAAAGCACCTTTAAAGTCCCTATACTTAACCATTTTCAGGCTACCACGTCACCAAACATAGCCATTTTCAAACCTAAAAAGAACCTTTAAGGTCCCGACACTTAAACTTTTTAAACCTATCAAGTCACCAAACAAAAGCACTCTAAAAAAAAAACACCTTTAAAGTGCCTACACTTACCATTTTCAACCTACCAAGTCACCAAACATAACAGTTTTCGAAACAGAAAAGCACCTTTAAAGTTCCTACACATAACCTTCTTCTATCTAACAACTCACCAAACAAAACAACATTTAAAACAAAAAAACACCTTTAAAGTCTCTACACATAACCATTTTCAACCTTTAAACTCATCAAACCTAACCACTTTTAAAACAAAAAAAACACATTTAAATTTCCTACACATAACAATTTTCAACCCACCAAGTCACCCTACATAACCACTTCAAAAATAATAAAGAACCTTTAAAGTCCATACACTTCACAATTATATACTTTCCAAGTCTCCAAACTTAACCGCTTAATAAAAAATACCCTTAATGTCCCTTCATTTAACCATTTTAATCCAACCAAGTTACCGAACATAATCACTTTCAATATAAAAAACCTCCTTTACAGTCCCTACACAACTATTTTAAACCTTCCAAGTCACCAACAATAACCACTTTCAAAATAAAAAAGCACCTATAAAGTCCCTACACTTAACCATTTTCAACCTACCAAGTCCCCAAACATAAACACTTTCAAAGCAAAAAAGCATCTTTAAAGCCCCTTCACTTAACCATTTTCAACCTACCAAGTGACCAAGCATAATCACTTTTAAATAAAACACATTTAAAGTCACAACATTTAACCATTTTCAACCTACCAAGTCACCAAACATAAGAACTTTCAAAAGAAAAAAGCACCTTTAAAGTCCCTATATTTAACCATTTTCAGGCTACCACGTCACCAAACATAACCATTTTCAAACCTAAAAAGAACCTTTAAAGTCCCGACACTTA
>NW_025824978.1:0-7607 GCF_002878395.1 Capsicum annuum | reverse complement strand
CTGGCCTTAAGCCCATCCCCTAAATTCATTGACTTGGCACAAAAATGCCCCGCCCGTGCCTTTTGACCACCCAAATAGACCCAAAAACCCTAACGTCCTACACTAGGCCACTCTTCAACCTACCTGGGCGAGCTCGATCAATTTTTGGGCCAAAAAATGTCTGATCCCCAGTCCCACCCCCAAAATCGTGGGTTATAGCACACTAATTTGGCCCAAAAATGCCCTGTTTATGCCATTTTGCCCATTTAACCACCTAAATGGCCCCGTCGACCCCAATGGCCCACACTAGGCCTTTTCTCAGCCTTTCTAGGGGTCTCGATCAATTTTCAATCCAAAACACTCTTGAGTATCGAGCGCACCTCAGAACCATGGGATATAGCACACCAATTTAGCCCAAAAATGCCCCTTTCGCGCTGTTTTGTCTGTTTGGCCACCCAAATGGCCCTACCGACCCCAACGACCCAACTAGGCTGCTTTTTATACTGCCTGAGGGCCTTCGATTGATTTTATGCTCAAAACTTGCTTGGGAAATAGGCCCACCCTAGAACAGCTATAGCACATCGATTTAGCCCGAAAATGCCCCATTCTCGTCGTTTTACCATATTGACCACCTAAATGGACCCACCGACCCCAACAGCCTACACTAAGATGCTTCTCAGCCTACTTGAAGGCACCCGATCAATTTTTGTCCCAAAATACGCATGGGCCCCGAGCCCACCCCAGAACCGTGAAAACACCGATTTAGCCCAATAATTCCCTGTGCTCGCCTTTTCGCCCTTTGACCACCCAAATGGCCCTGCCTACCCCAACAACCCATACTAGGCCTCTCCTCAACCTATCTAGGTCTGTTGGTTGATTTTTAGCATAAAACACGCTTAGGCCCGGGCCCACCCCCAGTACCATGGGCTATAACATACTGATTTGGCCACCCAAACTAATCTGTTGACCCTAACGACCTACACTAGGCTGCTCCTCAGCCTACTTGGGGGGCCTCAATTTATTTTTAACCTAAAACATGCTCGGGCCTTGGGCCCACCCCCAAAAACTCGGGCACTATAGCACATCAACTTGTCCCGAGAATACCTTATTCGCGTTATTTTGCCCGTATGACAACCCAAATATCCTCGCAAACCTCAACAACCCAAATTAGGCCACTTTTCAGCATGCTTGGGGGTCTCCAGTCAATTTTTAGCCCAAAACACGTTTGGTCCTAGGTCCATCAGCAAAACCGTGGGCTATGGAACACCGATTTGGCCCGAAATGCCTTATTCACGGTGTTTCACCCGTTTGACCATCCAAAGCCTCGCCGACCCCAACAACCCATACTAAGTCGCTTCTCAGCGTGCCTTGGGGCTCCTACTTAATTTTTAGCCCAAAACAAGCCTGGGCCCTGGGCCCACCCCAAGGACTATGGGCTATAGCACACCGATTTGGCCCGAAAATGCCCTTTTTGCGCAGTTTTGCCTGTTTGACTACCCAAATAGCCCCGCTGACCCCAACGGCCAACACTAGCCCACTTTTCAGCCTGTCTGAGGGGCCCCCGATTTATTTTAATCTAAGACACGCTCTAGCCCTAGGCCCACCCCCGAAACCATGGTCTATAACACATCGAATTAGCCAGAAAATGCCCCATTCTCATTGTTTTGCCCCTTTGACCACCCAAATAGTCTCGTCGACCCCAATTGCCCATACTAGGCCACTTCTTAGTATGCCTGGGGGCCTTTGATTGATTTTCAGCCCAAAATACACCCAATCCCACCCCCAAAATTATGGGCTATAGCACACTAATTTAGCCTGAAAATGTCCAGTTCATGCTATTTTGCTCATTTGACCAACCAAATGGCCCCACCAAACTCAACAACCCATACTAGGCAGCTTCTCAGCCTTTCTTGGGTAGACCCGATCAATTTTTAGCCAAAAATATGCCTGGGCCCACCCCCTAGAACCTTGAACTATAGCATACCAACTTATCCCAAAAATACTTCATTCGCGTCATTTCGCCTATTTGACCACCCAAATAGCCCCACAAACCCCAAAGGCCCATACTAGGCTACTCATCAGCCTGCCTGAGGGGCCCTGGTCGATTTTTAGCCTAAAATACACTTGGGCGTACCCCGAGAACCATGGGCTATAGCACACCGATTTAGCCCAAAAATGCCTCGTTCGCGTGTTTGACCACCTAAATGGCTCCGTCGAATCCAAACTTATAGTAGGCTATTACTCAACCTGCCTGGGGGCCCAGGTTAATTTTTAGCACAAAACACGCTCGGGGCCCGGGCCCACCCCTAAAACCGTGGGCAATAGCACACAGATTTGGCCTATAAATGCCTCTTTCACACCATTTCGCTTGTTTGACTACCTAAATATCACTTTCGAGCCTAATGAACCAAAGTAGATAGCTTCTTAGACAGCGTGGGGGCCCTCGATCAATTTTTATCCCAAAATACACCCGATCCTTAGGCCCACCCTTAAAAATGCGGGGATATAGCACACCAATTTAGCCCATAAATGTCTCGTTCGTGCTATTTCGGTTGTTTGACCACTCAAACAGCTCTGCTGACCCCAATAACCTATACTAGGCCACTTCTCATCCTGCCTAGGGGCCTTCGGATGATTTTTTGCCCAAAATACGCTTGGGCTCCGGGTCCACCCTTGGAACCGCAGGCTATAGCATACCTACTTGGCCCGAAAATGCCCCCATTTGAGACGTTTCACCATTTGAACACCTAAATGGCCCCGACGACCCCAACGGCCCACACTAAGATACTTTTCAACCTTCCTAGGGACCTTTGGTTGATTTTCAGCCCAAAACACGCCCGAGCACCAAGCCCACCCTATAAACCATGGTATATAGCACATTAATTATGCCCGAAAATGACCTATTCGTGCCGTTTCACCCTTTTGAACACCTAAATTGACTCGCCGACCCAAATGGTCCATAGTAGGCCGCTCCTCGGTCTGCCTAGAGGCCCCTGATCGATTTTCAATTGATAACACATCGGGGCCCCAGGCCCACCCCTAGAACCGTAGGCTGTAGCACACCAATTTGGCCCAAAAATAGCCCATTCATGTCGTATCGCCCGTTTGGCAAACCAAACTTCCCCGCCTATTTGACCATCCAAACCACCTCGCCAACCCCAATGACCCACAGTAGGACACTCTTCAGCCTGCCTGGGGCAGGACGATTGATTTTTTTCCCAAAAAATGCCAGGACCCCGAGCCCACCCCGACAACCATAGTCTATAGCACACCAATTTGGCTTGAAAATGGCTCGTTCACACCGTTTCACCCGTTTGACCACCCAAACTTCCCCGCTAACCACAACGACCCATACTAGGCTACTCTTCATCCTTTCTGGGGTAGACCGATCTATTTTTTGCACAAAACATGCCTGGGTCCCAGGCTCACCCCTACAACCATAGGCTATAACACACCGATTTGGCCCAAAATTAGGTTGTTCACGTCGTTTTGCTCATTTGACTACCCAAACTTCCCTGCCAACCCCTACGACCCACACCAGTCTGCTTCTGAGCTACCTTGGGCAGCCGATCAATTTTTAACACAAAACACGCCTGGTCCCTAGGCCCACCCCTACAACCATGGTCTATAGCACAGCAATTTGTCCCAAAAATGGCTCGTTCGCGCCATTTCATTCGTTTGACCATACAAATTGCCTCGCCTACACCAAAGACCCACACTGGCTGCTCTTCATTCTACTTGGGGAAGCTCGATTGATTTTAGGCCCAAAACACACTCGATCCTTGGCCTACCTCGACAACCGTGGGCTATAGCACACTGATTTAGCTTGAAAATAGCCCGTTTGCATTGCTTCACTCATTTAATAACCCAAACCACCACATCAACCCGAATAACCTATACTAGGCCGCTTCTCAGCCTACCTGAGGCAGCCTGGTCAATTTTTAACCCAAAATACGCCTAGACCCTGGTCCCACTCTGACAACCGTAGGCTATAGCACACCGATTTAGCCTAAAAATGGGCTATTCATGCCGTTTCTCCTATTTGACCACCTAAAGTGCCCTGCCGACCACAACGACCCATACTAGGCCACTCCTCAGTGTGTCTGGGGCAGCGCAATTGATTTTTAGCTAAAAATACGCATAGGTCCTGAGCCCACCCCAACAATTGTGGGCTATAACACATTGATTTAGCCCAAAAATAGCCCTTTTATGCCGTTTCGCTGGTTTGACAATCAAAACCGCCCCGTCGACTCCAACGGCCTACTCTAGGATGCTCCTCAGTCTGCCTGGGGTAGTTCATTATATTTTTGGCGTAAGACACGCCCGAGACCTAGGTCCACCCTGACAATCGTGGGCTATAGCAGACCAATTTAACCCAAAAATAGTTTGTCGCACCATTTCGCCGATTTGACCAAACAAATTGCCCTGTCGACCCCAACGACCCATACTAGGTCATTCCTCAGCCTGCCTGGGGCAGCCTGGTATATTTTAAGACCAAAACATACTCAATCCCTAGGCCCACCCAAACAATCGTAGGCTATAGCACACTGATTTGGCTTGACAACGATCCGCTCACACAATTTTGCTTGTTTTACAACTAAAACTGCACCACCAACCCTAATGGCCCAAACTAAGCCGCTTCTCTACCTGCCTGGGGCAGCCAATTAATTTTTATCCTAAAACACACTTGTGCCTCGAGCCCACCCTAACAACCGTGGGCTATAACACATCAATTTTGCCCAAAAATAACCCGTTCGCGCTGTTTCTAACATTTTACCACCCAAACTTCCCCGCTGACCCTAACGACCTATACTAGGCCACTTCTCAGCCTACTTGGGACATCCCGATCGATTTTTGATGCAAAAAATGCCCGAGCATAGGGCCCACCTCAACAATCGTGGGCTATAGCATATTGATTTAGCCCAATAATGGCCCATTCGCGCCATTTATCCCATTTGACCACCCAAACTGCCACACAGACCCCAACGACCTACACTAGGCCGCTCCTCAGCCTACGCAGCCCAATTAATTTTGGGCCCCAAACATGATTGGACCTCGGGCCTACCCTAACAACCGTGGGCTATAATATATCGATTTGGCTCAAAAATGGCTCATTCGTGCCGTTTTACCCGTTTGATCATCCAAATCATCCCACTGACCCCAACATCCCATACTAGGCCATTCCTTAACCTACCTAGGGTACTCTGATCAATTTTTGGCCTAAAACATGCTCGGGCCCCGAGCCCTCACCAACAACCGTGGGCTATAGCACATCAATTTGGCCTAAAAACATCATGTTCATGCCGTTTTGCCTGTCTGACCACCCAAACCGCCCCGCCGACCCCAACGGCCTATATTAAGCCATTCCTCAGCCTGTATAAGGTATCCCGGCGAATTTTTGGCCCAAATCACACCCGACCCTCAGGGCCACCCCGATAACTGTGGGCTATAACACACCGATTTGTCCCGAAAATGGCCTATTCATATTTCACCCATTTGACCACCCAAACTAGCCTACCGATCCTAATAGCCTACACTAATTTGCTCCTCAGCCTGCCTGGGATAGCTTGATTGATTTTCGGCCTAAAATATGCACGTACATCGGGCCCACCCCGACATCCGTGGGCTATTGCACACTGATTTGGCTAAAAAATGGCCCATTCATGTCTTTCATCCATTTGACCACCCAAACCGCCCTGCCTACCTCAACAATCCACACTAGGCCGCTCCTCAGCCTACTTAGGGCAGCCTGGTTGATTTTTGGCCCAAAACACCCCCGAGCCCACCTCAACAATCGTTGGCTATAGCACATCAATTTTGCTCAAAAATAGTCCATTCGCACGTTTCACCCGTTTGACCACCCAAACCACCTTGCTGACCCCAATGGCCCATACTAGATCATTTCTCAGCCTATTTGGAAAGCCTGGTCATTTTTTATCACAAAACCTTCTCGGGCCCACCCTGACATCGTAGGCTATGGTACACTGTTTTGTCCCAAAAATGGCCTGTTCGAGCCATTTTGCCCGTTTGACCACCCAAACTGCATCGTCGACCCCAACAGCCCATACTAATTCGCTCTTTAGCCTACCTAGGGCATCTCTGTCTATTATTGGCTCAAAACACGCTCGAACCCCGAGCTCACCACAATAACTGTGGGCTATAGCATACCGATTTGACCCAAAAATAGCATGTTCATGTTGTTTTGCTCGTTTAACTACCCAAACCACCCCACCGACCACAACGGCCCATGCGAGGCTGCTCCTTAGCCTGCCTAGAAAAGTCCAATTGATTTTTGGCCCAAAATACACCCGACCTCGGGCCCACCTTGACAATTGTTGGTTATAGTACACTGATTTGGCTCAAAAATATCCCGTTCACACCAATTTGCCCGTTTGACCTCCCAAACTACCCCGCTGACCCCAACGACCCACACTAAGCCGCTCTACAGCCTGCCTGGGGAAGCCCGGTCGATTTTTGGCCAAAAACACGCCTAGGCCCTGGGCTTACCCTAACAACCTTGGGCTATATAACACACAGATTTGACCCGAAAATAGCTCGTTCGCTTCGGCCACCCTTTTGACCACCCAAATCGCCCCGTTAACCTCAACAGCCCACACTCTACTTGAGGAAGCCCGATTAATTTTTTTCCTAAAACATGCCTGGGCTCCAATCCCACCCCGACAATCGTGGTTTATAGCACACGAATTTGGCCTAAAATGGCCCGTTCGTGGTATTTTCTCGTTTGACCACCTAAACTGACCCACCGACCCCTATGGTCCATACTTTTCTCAGCCTGTCTAGGGAAGCCAATTAAGTTTTGGCCCAAAACCCACTTGAGCCCACCCCAATAACGAAGGGTTATAGCACACTGATTTGGCCTGAAAATGGCCCATTCACACTATTTTGCCCGTTTGACAATTGAAACTGCCCCGCTGACCTTAACGGCCCACATTAGGCCACTCCTCAGCCTGGTGCAGTCCGATTGATTTTTGACCTAAAACACGCTCGTGTCCTGGGCCTACCCCGATAACCATTGGCTATAGCGCACCGATTTGGCCTTAAAATAGCTCATTTGCACTGTTTCACCGGTTTGACCATCCAAACCGCCCTGTCGATCCCAACGGTCCATAAAAGTCTGCTTCTCTACCTACCTGGGGTAACTCAGTCAATTTTTGGCCTCAAACAAGCCCGAGACCCGGGCTCACCCCGACAATCATAGGCTATAGCACACCAATTTGGCTCGAAAATGGACTTTTTCACTATTTCACCTAATTAACCACCTAAACCGCCACTCCGACCCCAACGGCCCATACTAAGTCGCTTCTCAGCTTGTATAGAGCATCCCGATCAATTTTTAACCCAAAACACGTCTGGACCGTAGGCCCACCCCGACAACCGTGGGCTATATTGAACACTGATTTGGCCTAAAAAATGGCTCGTTCGTGCTGTTTCACCCGTTTGACCAACTAAACCACCCCACCAACCTCAACGGCCCATACTAGGTTGCTTCTCAACCTACCTAAGGTAGCTCGATCAATTTTGGGCTCAAAACACACCTGGTACCCAAGCCCATCCCGACAACCATAAACTATAACACACTAATTAAGCCCAAAAATGGGCTATTCACA
>NW_025824977.1:0-1886 GCF_002878395.1 Capsicum annuum | reverse complement strand
TCAGAATCATAACCTTATTGATAAGGCCCAAAGAAACTTCATCTGGGACACTACTGACTCCAAAAAAAAAAGAATGCACATGGTTAGGTGGGACACTATCACCTAACCCAAACACTTGGGTGATCTGGGAATGCAAAAAACTAGTATCAAGAATGAAACTTTACTTTACAGTTTAGCCTGGTTACTGCATTCTAATCCCTCTACCTTATGGGATAGAGTTCTTACCTAAAGAGCACACCTAACACTGGAAGACACATTTCTTCCCATTCTCGAATCTAGAGGAATGTTCATAGAGCCTGGAACCTCTGTCATGATATTTTCCAATGGTTTCTTTATAATTTCCATGAAGTTAATATTTGGAGAGATAGATGGGTCCTAATCACCCTCTGTTATGGTCCATTATTCAAGGACAACTTTTCAAACCCTGTCCCTCTTTGTAACTTTCTTCCTTTTGTCAAAATGGAGTCTAAAATCTTGATTCCCTCCCTTTTGACATTCCCAACACAATTAAATTCAACATCCAAAACTCTTTCCTACCTAACTGTAAAAGTCAATCTAACACTCCTTTCTGACTTTCCACCGGCAACAGAGTCTTCTCTTGCAAAATTGTCTACTATCACATATTTTATCAAAGACAGCACTCAAGTCATAGCTACCCTCAGCTAGGTTAGATTTGGACTCTCCAGATTCCTAATAAAATCAAGTTCTTTGTTTGGCTCCTCCACCATGACAACCTTCCCACCAATTTTACTTTGGCTTATTGGGGTTTAACATCCTTTCTTACTGTCATAATTGCAACCATCAGCTGGGAGATGTTTCTCACCTCTTCTCAATTGTCTTCATGTTTTTTTCTTTTGGAAAGACCTCATTCAAGGTTATAAAGGAGATAAAGCCATTCCCCCCAAGTTTTCCACCCTTCTACATGGAATAATACTTGGAAGTTGTTTAAGGATTCTAGTTTTGACAACCTTCTAGACTGGGCAACCTTACTTCTATTTTTTCATTGGACCATCTGGAAGAATAGGAATGCTAATGTGTTTAATAACAAATCCTTACCCCTCGTCTTTCAAAACTGCCTACTCGAAGGCAGTCGAATTCTTTCATCTAAAAACTCACCCAAACCCTAAGCTGATTAGCACTAAAGAAGTCAACTAGATTTCCCCCAGGCACTTCTATAAGCTTAACATAGATGGGTCTAGTTTTGGAAATCTTGGTAGGGGTGGCATACGAGGAGTTATGAGGAACTCTAATGGTGACTGGATCTTGGGCTTCTCTCAGAGTTTTTTTCATGCCACTAACAATTTTATGGAACTTGTTTTTTGCATGACACTAACAATTTTATAGAACTTCTAGCTCTTAGAAAAGGCCTGCAGCTAGTTTTTGAGTAAAATCTCAACCCCATTGTTATAAACATTGACTCTGAAGACGTGTTGTATATGATTAAAAATGTAAATTCACTATTTAACCTTTACATTCATGATAGTAGGGTGATGCTAAGAAGGCTAGGTAGACCCCCTGTCCAACAGAGCTACAAGGAACAGAACAAAGTAGCGAATGTTCTAGCAAAGGAAAAGGCAAAAAATGACTTTTTGGAAAACTGCAAGATTTGTGTTGCTCCATTCCCCCCATCCCCACCCCCTTGTAGCCTATACAATATGGTATGATATGCAAATAAAAAGTTTATCTAGGACAACTTCTAACCTGCAAATGCTTGGGCTACGCAATCTTTAAAAACATAATATTACTATTCAAAAAACTATCCATATTCAGCAACTATGTGCATGCCTCCCTCTTCTAATCTAATTTTTTTTTCATCAATCAACCTATTCCAGGTCTCTACTCTTTCTCTTTTTAGTACTTTTTCATGATAGATTCAGAATTTAAAG
>NW_025824976.1:0-1232 GCF_002878395.1 Capsicum annuum | reverse complement strand
TGGAGGATTTTTATTTCGAGTGGATTTTCTTAGTACAGGAAAAACAGACTGAGAGAGTGTGTGATTAGTAGTTGGTGAGGGAGCAGGTTCATGTTCCTGCTCAGTGGAGAGAGTATCAATATGAGTGGATACGGAAGGAAAGGAAAGAGAATCTGAAGAGATATCAGTATGAGACAACTGCAGGACAGGAAATAAAGAAGAACCAGTAGAGTGTACTTGAAGGAAATGAAAGACTGATTTTTTAAACACAACATTCCTACTAATGAAAAAGATTTTGGTGTGAAGATCATATAGTTTGTACCCTTTCTGAGTAAAAGAATACCCCATGAAGACACAAGGTATGGATCTAGCAACAAACTTATCTGAACCATGAGTAGTAGAGGTATAACCAAGACATCCAAATACCTTCAAATGAGATAGGGATGGAGGCTGCTGATGTAACAGTTCATAAGGAGATTTATGAAAAAGAATTTTTGAGGGTATCCTGTTTAGCAAGTATACAGCAGTGTCCACACATTCCCCTCAAAATTTTAGAGGTATACCTACTTGAAATCTGAGGGATCTGGCAATTCCCAAAATAGTTCTGTGTTTTCTTTCTACCACTCCATTCTGCTGAGGAGTATAAACACATGAGGTTTGATGCAATATGCCAAGAGTAGACATAAGAGACTTAAATTCAAGGCTAAAGAACTCACATCCATTATCAGTTCTCAAGACTTTCACAGATGTAGAAAATAAATTTTGAATTCTAGTCTGGAAATCTCTTAGCACAACTATCACTTCAGACTTAAACTGAATAAGAAACAACCAGCTGAATCTAGAGTAATCATCAACAATAGTAACAAAGAACCATTTGTTATTGTAAGTAGGTACTCTATAGGGACCCCATATATCACAGTGAAGTAGACTAAAAGGATCCTTGGACCTAGAGATGCTAGGTTGAAAAGGAAGTTTTGTGATCTTAGCAAGAGGACAAACAGTACATTCATGATCTTCATACGTCAAATGACTTAGTCCAACATGTCTCCTAAGCACTTCAACAGGAGCATGCCCCATTCTTTTATGCCAGAGAACACTGGAGTTAGACAGCAGCTGCACATTATTAGCACATCTATTTACACTTCTTGTCGGGATAGAACCATTTCTGAGAATGTATAACCCTTGATCTTCTCTACCAATCCCCAACACCATGCCAGTATAAAGATCCTGGAATATGCAGAAATCAGGAAAAA
>NW_025824975.1:0-4777 GCF_002878395.1 Capsicum annuum | reverse complement strand
AGGTGGAGTAGTTCTATTCTTCAAATCTAGATCAAGATTCTTTGGTGTGTAAGTATAAGAACACTTTAGAATGTGCACACAACATCTTATCATACTCTTCAATGCCATCACTATCAAAGTTCACAATCACAGCTGCAAGAGCTTCAATACCTAGCCTCTCTTCAATAGGAATAACAACATCAGACCCATCATCCCAAAGAGTAACTGCATCAATATTATAGATTAAATTTGCCTCATCATCATACACATCAATCACAGATATCACTCTCAACTCATCAGGCTGCTTCATAGATTTGTATGCATTGAATATCACCTGTTCATCATTGAGTCTCTATATTAGATATCCTTTCTCCAAATTAATCAACGTCGTACCTGTAGCTAAGAATGGTTTTCCCAAAATAATTAGGACTTGAAAGTATACTTTGCAGTCAAGATCACAAAATCAACAAGAAAGATAAAAGAAGCCACCTTCACCAATACGTAATATAGAATATGAACTAGTTTGTTTAATGTCCTATCTGCAATCACTAGTCTTATGGTAGTTAGTTTAGGGGCTCCCAACCCCAACTTCTTGAATACTCAAAAAGGCATAATGTTGATGCTAGCTCTCAAATCATATAATGTTTGAGTGAAGTTGAAATATCCAAAAGTGCAAGGAATGGTGAAAGCGCCAGGGTTCTCCTTCTTCTCTACTAATGATCTAGTAACTACTGCACTGCAATGATGAATATTTTTGACTGACTTATAGCTCATTGACCTTTTCTTAGTGATTAAATCTTTCATGAATTTTGCATATCCTGGCATTTGTCCAATGCCTCTACAAGTGGTATGTTGACTGATAACTCCTTTAACATAGATAAAAAATTCTGATACTTATCCTCTTCTTGTTTTTTTTTTAGCCTTTGAGGAAAGGGAGGAAGAGGTCTCAGAATAGGCTTCAACATAGGCTCTGCAACCTTGTCTTTTTCTTTGTCCTCTTTACTACTACTCTATACATCAACAAGATCATCATATTTTTGTGCTCATCTATAGTAGGAATAGGTGGGTTTGTGGTGGCTTTACCACTCTGAGTGGTACCGACATGGCAATGAGCATCATTCTTTAAATTATGAACTATATTACTAGGGAGAGTGCTTGACTATCTCTAATTTATCGTGTCTTACATTTGACCGAATTGTTGCTCCAACTATTTGATTTCTGTAGCATGTGATTCAACCTTTTGATTTAGCCCTGATAAATCTGCCTTAATCCTTAAGACAACTTTCTTGACTTTCTTGTCCTTTGACTAATTTCGACAAAAGTGCCTTCATTCTAGATTCTGAATCACGACCCCCAAGTGGAACATACTTATCACTCTTCTCTTTGTAATTATTTTTTCGGCGCTAATCACTATCTCTCTCTCTACTTCTACCTCTGTATTTATCATTATAATTGCTTTGACCTTGATTCCCTTTTCCTTGGGCTCAAAAATCTGCCAACCTACGATCAAGATACTTTGCCTCCTCTTCAAATTCAATCTCAAAAGGTTTCAAAGTATATTCTTGAGTCCCAACAACATTTACTTTCTCAGCACCTATTACTATAAATTACTTAGTAAGAAGTCAAATATCCATCCAAAGTTGAGCAACCTCTTGTAATACCAAGTTATTATTTACTCCATAATCTGCAGCTGCTCCAATAGCATATGCACTTGCACCATGTTTAGCATCTCTCGTATGCCATCCTCTATTAGTTACTAAAATATCATCTAACATATCTTGCACATACTCCTACCAAAGTCGCATAAATGCACCTCTGGAAATAGTATCTGCCATTGCTCTTGAACTGACATTTAGTGATCTATAGAAGATTTTCAGCAAATTTAACCCTCTGATTCTGTTAAGGTACCATGCTTAGCTTCTTCTTGAATCTATACCATACCTCAAACAAGGATTTTGTAGGTAACTATCTAAAGTTGGATATCTTTCAACTAAAACATTCTTGTAGAAGGGAAAAATTTTCTAAGAAACTATTTTTGCAACTCATGCCAAGAAGTGATTGAGCATCTTAGAAGTTCCCCCAAACATATTGGTGCTTCTTCATTAAGCAAAAATAGGAACAACCTCAACCTCAAAGCTTCTTGGTCCACCCCCAAAATGGTATAAGATATGCGGATTTCAGTAAAGTTTTCAAGATGCAGATTCATATCATCAGTTGTTACTCTTAAAACACACCCTTTAAGTTCAACAGCTGGATCATAGTACTAGTAATGTCAAACTTCATATTAGAGGGTGTTGTTGGAGGAATGATCGCTCTATCCCATGTCCTCTCCATCTTCCTCATATGGTTGCAGAGGCTGATATGCAGGGATCAATGGAAATCTGCCTCTCTGAACTCTATCACCCACTTGTCTCTGCCCAACTAGTTCTCTATTCTGAGCTTTCCTAGCATCTTCAGCTAACCTAGCCTCTTCAGTTTCTCATCTCCCCCACTCTAGAATTTGTTGTATTTAAATATGTATAATATTTTATGGGTCAAGTGGATTAAGAGAGATTGCTGCATTTGGATCAACAGGTGGAGGGTCTTGAACCATAGCAGTAATACCATCACAAACTTGTTTTGCCATTCTTTATGGTGTTTAAAGAATTATTTTTGGCTCTGGATCAAAAGAGAGTAAGGGATTACCTCTTATCCGAGTGTTTGACATACACCGACATATGCAAAATCAAAAATAAAAAATAAAACCCATGAACTTCACTAATTCAATCAACAAATTTCACCGCCTTCCCCAACAACGCTAAAATTTGATGTCACCCAAAACTAACCTCCTTAAAAGTATGCTGTGGTCGTTGTCAAATATATTAACCCAACTAGGTTGGGTTCTAATCCATAGGAAAGATGATGAACAATTTCTTGACTTAATGTAACCCACGAGTAGTGCAGGAAAGTAAATGGGTGGATTTTAGTATCTATCGCAAGTAGTAACCAAATCTTGAGTGCTTTTGAGTTGTAAATAATAGAAGATGAATACTAGGCTTGTGTTTCCCCTGTCTTCTTAACTCTATAAATTTCTTGTGATCAACCCAACTATTCTAATGCTTTGCATGTAAAGTCTACAAGATATGTATTATCAACTATCTTGTGAACGTGATGATAAATCTCACGCTTTTTTGGTTTAGTCTCAGGGTATCACCTTGTTACTCCTTGTTATGACCTTAGTTCAATATCACATTTTGAGTTAAAGTGATTAGATGAGATGGAGAGAATTATAAGATAGAGGTGAATCTCAAATTACTGTCTTAATCTTCTTTTCTCAATCACAAACTCCCTTGTGAGGACGTTTGCAAATACAGGCTATCTCACGCTTCTGCAATAGCTCTGAGATTAATTATTATGATTAAAATTAAGATACATGCATAAACCCTAGAATAGATAAATATCACACTTCCTCTACATAGCTAATCCTCCTGGGTTCCCACAACCTAAGTCAAGGAGATTAGCTTTTCATGTTCATGCAATAATCCATGATTATCAACGAAGAAGACATGTAATGAATTGTACGAGAATAAGATGAATAAACTCCCAAGTTTTGAATTGAATAAAAACTCAAAATCTCAAGAATAATTGTAAAGTATGTGAAAATAAGTAACCTATTGTAAAAATGTGTAACCTAATAAAAGATAAACCCTAGAGTATTTATAGTATCTCAAAATAACATAGAGAATTCTGATAAAAGTGGGAAATTTAAAGTTATGTTAGCACTCGATATGAATCAATCTTCAACTAGTACCGTCATCATACTTGTGCCTCTCGTATCCATTCCAGTGTCTGATCTCCCAAGGCTTTAACTTTTTGTTCATCATATGACTTCTTCTTATGAGTCATACATGATCAAACGACTCATGTTCTTTACTTGTATCCACCTGGGACTTCTGTCTTTCTAAGCTTTGAATACTGGTCTGCTTATGGCTTTCCTACATGAGCCATACTCATACTTCCGACTCGTATACTTTTGAGACTTCAACTTTGGATGGTAGCTTTAGATTCTATCATACTTATGATTTCTACATATGACTCGTATCCTTGATTCCGATATTGAGTCGTATCTTCTCCATACTTAGATTCTCAGTTTGGCTTTAGGTTTTGTTGTGCTAATGAGTTATCCTACGAGTTGTATAGTGAGTTGACGACTCGTGAGGTGACTCGTATCTTGATCAGAGTTGGTCTTTCTAGGTATTTTCCCTCTATTTTCATCCCAATACTATTGTAGACCTGTTTTACCTACAATAAACACAAAAGTGCATCATATCTAATAAAACAACCTAAGTACCAACATAAATTCATGGGTTTAACATCAAAAGTTTCGTGTTTCCATGACACATCACTTCTCATATATATTTTCTCAAATAGGTTGAGGGCATACCATTAGAAAACCATTATTCAAGTCAAAAATCATCATGTTAGGGTGAACCATGACCCAATTAGTAAACCATAATTTCTATGCACCCATATGTACAAAGCCATCATAAAAAATATGTATAAACACAAGTGAAATCATGATAGAACAATACTCAATAATATATGTTCAAACCCTCAACCATGGACTTCAAAACCACCATTTATGATTCAAGAACAATGTTTAAAACACATGATATATGAACTAACAGTTATGAAAGAGTTATATGCCTGATTTACGAAGATTCATGAAGAGATTTTAATCCTTAAAACTCTAGATGGCCACCTTGATGAAGCCCTAGCCCAATCTTCTTGAGAGTTTTTAGAGAGTTTTAAGAGTGTT
>NW_025824974.1:0-1258 GCF_002878395.1 Capsicum annuum | reverse complement strand
ATTCTCCCTTGTCCCTTATTGAAGCAAGCAATGTAGAGGAGACATTTTTCTATCAAACTTGTGATATGGTGTCAGTGAATCATGTCGTTGAAGGGCAGGTTATTCCAGGGCCATAATTGTCTCTCGCTTCTGTCATGATGATAAATGAAATTTTAAAATATGGATTCAAGCCAGGAAGGGGTTTGGGAGTATCTCTGCACGGTATGGTTTGTCCTATATGTCCGAATGAGAACATGGGTACTTTTGGTTTGAGATTTGAACCTCCGGCTGAAGATCTGAAGAATGTCAAGGAAAGGAAAAAGGAAACATGGTCACTCCCTCTCCCAGTGCCCCTACTCAGTAAGTCATTCATCAAGGGAAGTGTCATGGCACCTATGGAGTTTGGAGCTGAATTAGTTGATGACTTCCAAAACCTATTGATCAAAGTTGACATAGTTGAAGCAGGAGAAGGTACCAGTAAGGTAGACGTGCAATTCATAGGTCCAGCTGTCCGGCTCAACAATTGGGAAGTCACTCCTCTCCTCATCAAGAGGGAGTTTTGGTAGTTTGTTTTGTTTTTCTTTCTATTTATCCGAGTTATTTTAGGGTTGTAATTTAGATTTTAGTTTGTTTATGTTACGTTGTCATTTGTGTTTAAACCCTCTTATCTTTCCCTTTTAATGAAATGTTATGTCCCCTTATTTTGTGTCTAATATATTTTAATTTTCATTTTCTTTATACAGTTCTCTTTACGCTGATTCTAATGACATGACATGCATGTGGAATTTTCAGCCTAATCTTAAAATCCAAACTAATCAAGATATAATGAAGCAAGAGGGGGAATATGATAAAGAAGAGGCACTAGAGGAAATAAGCAAAGAGTTGGAACAGTTTGAAGACAAGCCGAATCCTAATTTGAATGAAACTGAGCCAATCAATCTAGGGAATCAAGAAGATTTTAGGGAAACTAAAATTAATGTACATGCTTTGCCACAGCTAAAAGTTGGAATGATTCAAGCAATAATTGATTTTAAGGATGTTTTTGCATGGTCTTATGATGATATGCCTGGTTTTAGCAATGAATTAGTGGCTCATAAATTGCTAACTGATCCCACATTCCCCCCTGTGAAACAGAAGTTAAGGAAGTTTAAAACTGATGTAAGTATCAAAGTCAAAGAACAAATCATGAAACAACATGAAGCCAAAGTCATTCAAGTGGCTCGTTATCCTATGTGGTTATCCAATGTTGTTCCTGTCCCAAAGAAAGATGGTAAAATTT
>NW_025824973.1:0-1678 GCF_002878395.1 Capsicum annuum | reverse complement strand
TCCTGGGGAAGCCAAATCAATTTTCTGCCAAAATCATGCTTGGACCCAGCCCCACCCCAAATACCTTGGGTTGTAGCAGTCTGAATTAGCTCGAAAATGGACCGTTCTCCCGTTTGACCATCCAAACTGCCCGAAAATCCAAAATGACCCACACTAGTCTGGTCCCTATCCTTCTTGGGGTCCCGTCAATTTTTGGCCAAAATTACCTTGGGCTATAGCACACCGAATTGGCCCGAAAATGGCCCGTTCGTGCCGTTTCGCCCGTTTGACCACCCAAATAACCAAAATGGCCCATACTAGATCGTTCCCCAGCCTTCCTGGGGTAACTCAATCAATTTTTATCCAAAATCACACCCATACCCTAGGCGCACCCCAAAAACCGAGGGTTATAGCAACCGAATTGGCCTAAAAATGGACTATTCGTGCCGTTTCACCCGTTTGACCACCCAAATCACCAAAAAAACTAAAATAGCCCATATTAGGATTCTCCCAAGCCTGTCTGGGCAGTCTGATCGATTTTCAGTCAAAATCACTCCCGAACTCCGAGCCCACCCCAAAAATTATGGGTCACACCGAATTGGCCCAAAAATGGTCCGTTTGCGTTGTTTCGCCTGTTTGACCACCCAAACCGTCCCAAAAAATAAAATGGCCCACACTAGGCCAGTCCCCAGCCTGCTTGGGGTAGCTCGATCAATTTTTGGCCTAAATCACGCTTGGACCCTAGGTCCACCTCAAAAACTGTGGGCTATAGCACACCGAATTGGCCCAAAAATGGATTGTTCGCGCCGTTTTGCCTGTTTGACCACCCAAACCGCCCAAAGAAACAAACTGGCCCACACTAGGTTACTCCCCAACCTGCCTGGGGCAGTCCAATCAATTTTTGACCGAAATCACGCCCGGACCCCAGGCCCACTCCAAAAATCGTGGGCTATAGCACACCGAATCGGCCCAAAAATGATCCGATCACATTATTTCACCTGTTTAATCACCCAAACTGCCCAAAAAAAAATAAAATGGCCCATACTAGGCTGTTTTTCAGCCTGTTTGGGGCAGCCCTATCGATTTTCAGCCAAAATCACGCTAGGACCCCGGGCCCACCCCTAAAATCGTGTTTGGCCAGCTTTACCCCCTCCACACACAGTCGGAGGGCTACTGATTGATTTTTTGCCCAAAATGTATCCATGCCTATCCAGACAACTATGGGATAACACCCACCGATGTGGCCCAAAAGCGGCTCGTTCTCATTGTTTCGTCTGTTTAACCCCCCAAATGACTTGCCTACCCCGTCATGCCATCCTCACCCTCTCCATACACAGTCGGGCGATCGCAGGGCGAGTTTCAGTCCAAACCACCCTCGAAGCCCGAGCCTACCCAAATAATCGCAGGCTAACATCCATCAATTTAGCTCGAAAATGGCCCATTCGCATTGTTTCACCCATTTGACCACCCAAATGGTCCCGCCGACCCTGTCGGGACATCCTCACCCCCTCTACACAGGTCGGGAGGCTACCGATCGGGCCACCAAGCCCAACCAGACAACTGTGGGCTAACACCCATCAATTTGGCCCAAAAATAGCATATTTGCGCTGTTTTGGTCATTTGACCACTCAAATGGCCCCGCTGACCTCACTAGGCTACCTAGGATTACTTCAGTGTGGCCGACATAACCTCTTTTGGG
>NW_025824972.1:0-1916 GCF_002878395.1 Capsicum annuum | reverse complement strand
AAAGATGGATGACCAATATTAAATATGTCACTTTGATGGGGTGACGACATAATGTGAATTATTAAAAAGAAGACGGCCTATCTTAAGTGCAATGTCACTTTGAACGGAGTGATGGTCCAACATGTCTCATTGAAAGGCGGATGACCTATCTTGAATGTAATATGTCACTTTGCACGAGGTGATGGCCCAATGTGTCTCATTGAATGGCGGATAACCTATCTTTAATATAACATATCACTTGAACGAGGTGATGACCCAATGTGTCTCATTGAAAGGCGGACAACCAATTTTAAATATAACATGTCACTTTGAATGGGGTGAAGGCCCAAATATAACAAGATATGTCCTTTAGAAAGGGTGGTTTCACTAAGATGTGTCCTTTTGAAAGGGTGGATGACCCAAATAAAATGAACTTCATCTTTTGAATTAGGAGTCCTTCAAAGGACTTGTGCATATCCTGAGATTTTATATTGAATCCTCAAATTTTAGAGAATACTTTCACATTATTCCTTAGAGATGATCTTGCATAACCTCACCTGATGATTTAGAGAAAGTAGTTTGGATAATATCTCCACATCTTCGTCGTTACGTCCAATCGTTCCTTATAAAATTAGATAAAGTGTTAGATCATGACGAAGTAATAGAACATAAATCCAGAGAAAAATAGAAGAGAGAAGTTGTTTGGATTATTATGGCAAGGCCACAGTGAGACTGATAATGCCCTGTGTCATGCTTAACATTGTCAACTTTATGACTTCACTATTCCTGCATCTAAAGAAAAAATCTTAGTTTTAAGAGACTGACTATGTTGGTATTGTTTTACTCCCCTAATGGATCTTGTTGATCATGCATTTTCAGGCTTAAAGTGCGGTTGTTGTGGAATTATTGAGGATATCTTTAAAAAAATTTTCTCCGATTTAGAATCTCTCAAACTTTCTTATGACATTGTTTAGTATGAAATTTTTTAGATCTCAAAATTTCTTTCCCAGTCTAAAATGCAAAATATTTGAGTTGAATCTGACGTAGAGTGCTTTAAGCATAGGGAACTTAAAAAATGATGCTCCGATCTCATCTTCAGAACGTTTGAACTTCAACTTCGTGGAAAATGTCACGTTTTTGAGAAATTTTTTAGACCTTCTCAAAATTTCTGCCCCATTTCCATGCTTCAATGTCATCCTCATTTATCTTTAGAAAGGATACTCTAAGATCTTCTCGAAAATTTTGCCATAGTTTCTATGAAAATCTTATGGTAAATATGACTAAGCTAGTTTGGTACCTATGCATTTTATTTAGGTAGTAAAGGTAGTTCCAACATAAAATGGAAAGATAAATCTTCTAAGGGGTTTACCGAAGCCGACATAGGCCGCCTACGTATCCCATTCTTGGGAATTCTGGTCAAACATAGTTCGTACATCAAATAAAAAGATAAATTTTTTAAGGGGTTGAACAAAGCCAACATAGTCCACCTACGTATCCCGTTCTTGGGAATTCAGGTCAAATGTAGTTCATATAAAATAAAAGGGATATTTGATGTTTTGATAACGTGATCGAAGCTAATACAGGCCGCCTACGTATTCCATAAGAGAAATCAGGCCGAACGTAGTTTTTTACACCTAAAAGAGTGCAATTACAAGGAAATCAAACCACAAAGTGGGATTACAAGGAAATAAAGCAATAGAATGAAATTGCAAGGAAATAAAAAGAGAAAGTACAACTACTAGGAAAGAAAACTCTAAATTTTAAATGCAGGATAGAAGGACGCCAAAAGTGCATCTTTTGAGAGAAATTCATGCTTCTTCAGATTGATGATTCCAATGACTACTTTTTGTGATTGGGCAATGGGTTTTTCTTAATATTAGCTGGATCTTCTTCAAGCGTTATCACCTTGTTGTTAATTAGATCCTTAATTTTGTGCT
>NW_025824971.1:0-1556 GCF_002878395.1 Capsicum annuum | reverse complement strand
AGTGGAGGACTTCATAGGAATAACTCTTTTCTTTTTACGAGGGCCTTCCATTTTTCAATTTAATATATATTTTAGAGAAGAACACAAACAGATATAAACTCCGAATAGAGGACAAGAGGTGGGCTTACACTATTGCGGGATTAAGCTATCGGTCTAGAAATTGAAATTTCAATTTAGAGACTTTTAGATACCCTGGTTCACTTCTGTTTGAGAGTTATAATGCCGATTTATCAGTTGAAGCAGGAGAGAATATATCTTGATATTTTTGATGATTCTTCAAGTTCATAGCATCATCCTGTTTGTACATCTTCTTTAGGTAATTTTTTATTGCTTTAGAATGAAATTTGCCCCTTTCCCCAATTGCACGAAGAATGTCGTAAGACAGATGGGAACATTTGAGTAAACTCAAATCTTCGATATGTTCACCGAGAATATTGATAATGGAAGAATCATTCCTCATTTGGAGGCACTAGATAGTTAAAACTCTTGGCTCCTGGGACCTACGCATGACATGTTTTAGAGTCTCTTCATTCAGATAAAATCCCTATAAATCAAAGATACTAGTATTAAAAGTTCATCTCAGAAGTAAGGATCGCATTGGCAGAACTATGGATGGTCAAAAGGACAGTCATTTACGCCACATTCTCCAAATGCATTTTACTCAATTCAATAATCAGAGTAGTCATTAGACTATCTAACCATGAATGTTTGGACCAGCTGCACTTGCTAATGCCTGCATAGGCATTAGCAAAGTGAAGCCCAGGGAAATGCCTCCAGCAGTTTTAGCTAGTCTACTAGTAACCATACATGAATAGGTTAATCCAAATCAACTAGCAATAAACTCGAAATAGTTCTAGCTGCCAAGGCAGTCTCGAGACACTCGATCAATCAATCATTCAACTAGGTCTCAATCCTAAATTAAGTCCTAGAGTTCCACTCCACTCTATTCACACTCATTTCGTAATGATCAAGCAAATATCAACCAAATCTAACAAGAGCTTTAGATTATTTAGGGACAACATACTTCACTTTACATGAACTCTAGATAGTTGAATTGAAATTTTAAACAAAACAAATTTCTAATTTCATATGTTTTATGCTCAATGAAGCTATGAGGATGTGGTGTCAAATTTTATTTTATTTTTACAATTGTGGCGTCCTAGCCAACTTTTGCACACCTCGACTAATTCCACAGAATACTTGCCACCTCTCACTCATCAACCGGCAGCCGATCCACCAAGGTCAGGACATTTGGAAAGAAATCACCTAGTGTTTTTGTTTGGTATCACATTCAATATAACTCATTTTATCTATTACAACAAAAAAATTTGGGCATTTAATTAGAAAAAAGAGCGAAATCAACTTACAGAAAGATCGGAAGTCGAAACAAAAGGAAGACGATATGCGAAGACAAAATTGAAGGTTGGAGAGACACAAGCGGCGGTGCAAATAGATTTCAAATCCATTTTTTCCAACACATCTATAATTATATGATCTGTAAATCTACCTATTGATGGCTCAAAATCGCCATTGGAGCTTCCTCCTCCTTTTTCGCC
>NW_025824970.1:0-2246 GCF_002878395.1 Capsicum annuum | reverse complement strand
CTTAATTTTGGAACAAATTTCATGTAATAGGTATCTGGCACACCAAAACACATGTGCCCTGAGCTCCTTGCCGGCAAACCCTATGGCTATAAATCTGGTATATGGTCGCTTGGTAAGAAATAAGAATGTTGATGAAGCGATGTATTTCAGCTCTTTACATCATGTCCCTAATACTAACACTTAAAGGTGATTTTAGGATACTGTATGTTTGACATTGCTGCACATCGACCCCCGTTTAAAGCTTCTGTAAGTTGATTTTTCAGCTATCTGAACTTCGTAAACAATACCTCGAAAAGTTATACTTGTTACACAAAAAAAAAGTGAAGTTCTTTATCCTCATATCTTCTATATGATTTAGTGACAATATGAATCCAACAGGACAAAACTGGACTTATCAACAAAATAAACCGGGGTTTGTTCTCACCACTTACGATTATATACTCCTCCACCTTGTATGTATCTTCCTTCTCAGCACGCCAC
Source organism: Capsicum annuum (assembly GCF_002878395.1). Classification (NCBI taxonomy): domain Eukaryota; kingdom Viridiplantae; phylum Streptophyta; class Magnoliopsida; order Solanales; family Solanaceae; genus Capsicum; species Capsicum annuum. Next base: position 1,766 of record NW_025824970.1, on the reverse strand, counting down.
AAGTATAACAAATTAGTCAGCTGACAAAGCGGATTTAATTCTTGCAGGAAACAGATAATAAAAAGCATGCCAAGGAAAACTCCAGAACACCGACCTGCGGGCTACATATGTTCAAATTTTATTCTTTCCGTTTCAATCTGTTAAGTCTTATTTTCCTTTTTAGTCCGTTTAAAAGAGAATGTTTCTTTCCTTCTACAACAACTCCTTAATTATAACTTTCTACGTGGCATGTTTAAAGATCACAAACTTAAATTACATTTTGATACATTCTACATACCTTTATTTTAAGACCACAAGATTCAAATCTTCTTTTCTTTCTTTTCTTTCTGAAAGTTTGCATCTGAAGTTTTATTGGTATTGATATCTTCACTTTAGGATGTTATTCATTAAGACAATGGTAACTTCCGTGTTATGTTTACTAAATTTGGTGTTCTGTGAGTCACTCTCACTGTTGTCAAGTGACTCAACATTTAATCATAAGCTAACAGTCTGATGATCTGTGTTTATGTTAAAATATCACAGAACATGGGCTAGCCTATGTACTTCCGGTGAAGAGAGAGTTGAGAAAGGAGAAACGTAAGGTTGTGAATGGTGGGAAAGCAAATAGGAGTGTGTCATCTGTGTTGACCTACGTAAAAAAATGAAAAGGTCGGGCTGTTAACTTTACTGTTTTATGGTGGTTGTTGAAAACTAGCTTCGTGAAGAGCTCTCCGAGAGGTGCATTGCATCAGCTTGATATTTGTTGGAAACTAAGTGTTTGGTGCGGGAGTCAATAAGTGCAGAAACTAAAAACAAAATTGTAGGAAATTGTTTTGTTGTGTATTTTCATTTTTGTGGTAATACATGTGAAGTGGAAGTACGTTGAAGCTGAGGTCGACAATATTCAATACTCGAAAGATTAACGGAAATTTTCCTGTGGAGTGAACTTCAGACCATGGTGCTTCTAAAAGTATCAAACATTCATCAAGACAAACTGAAATGGACATTTTCTACTCATGTTTAGAGTTTGTAAAAAATATGCTTGTTATCCTGCTTGTTCAGACATACAGTATTTTCTTACTTGATGTTGCTGCATTCGAATTTGGAAAGCAAATTACACGGCTGACTTGTTAATGTAGGATATCATATCATGTGCTATGTCGGAAATGCACTCCTATACCGTGAGTGTGAAGTATTGACGAGGTATATGACGCGTTAGAGGAAATAGCGGAGAAGGATGTTGTCTCTTGGATAGCTCACTGTCTCAATCAATTTTCAGTTCTAAACAAAAGAAGTTTGATCTTTGTAGTTGTGTTTGTTAATTTTTCCAATTGTAAGATGATGTATGTGGAAAGTGAGGTCCCTCTAAATTCTTGTTTTCTTTAACTTTAGCTTTAAAGATCCAATTTTTACTCGAGAAATCACAGTAATAGGAAGAATGAGTTGTCGAAGAAAACTGGTTTACCCAACCAAAAAGAATAAATTGCTCTCTATGGTTTAAAATAATTTTGATACTGTAAAAATAAAAGGCTGAAAGTTTAAATTTTTATTGAAGTGATAAGGCTTTCACTTTAAAAAAACAAATACTAAAAAAGAAGTATTAATATATTTAAAATCAAGTGGGTCCAATAAAGGTAAAAAGGTAATTGTGCCTTTGAAAAATTTCCAAATTAGGAAAGACAACATTTATTTTGGGACGGGCGACACATAATTTGGGTCGGAGGTAGTAACAGATTTTTCCATATGCATCCATTTAGGCTTATTGGGTTTCCTTTCAAATTGTTCTT
>NW_025824969.1:0-1958 GCF_002878395.1 Capsicum annuum | reverse complement strand
AGGCGAGAACAAACCAGCAGCTTGCATGGCAGCTCAACTTTCTTTATTGATTCACCTACTGGATAGTACTTGGTACTTGATTTCACAACCTGCTTAGTAGAAGATAGTAGTGTTTGTTTACGATTTCACAACCTGCTTAGTAGAAGATAGTAGTGTTTGTTTACTACCCTGACTGATGCAACCATTATTACTACTTTCTGAAACTTCCTCAGCCCGAGATGTCATTAATTCCATCAAGTAAACCACCAAAAATAGAAGAATGAACATTAGTTAAGGGATTAAGAAACTCAAAAACATAACCGATGGCCAAGCTTGATATGTACTCAGAGTTTAGAGTGTCATCTTCCGGTACTACGGCTAGTTTGACTAATTAAGTGCTTCATATAAAATATGCACATTTATATCTTCCCGGTAAGATATTCCTTTACCTTTTTAGCTCTTGTTGCATGTTTAGTGCCATAAGCACTGAATGCCAGCCGGATATTATTTAGCAGGATGTCGTTCTGGCTGAGAGAAACATCAGCCTGGAAAGCAGCATTTACATACACCGATGCATTCACCCGAGTTCATGGAGCAGCTTGATAGGTATCAAACAAAAATCTGGAATGAGTTTGGACAGAACTTTGATCTTTCTTAACTGGTTTGCAAATACTTAGAAGCACAGTCCTCAAGCCTAGAGGTGGTCTCGATAATAACTCCTCCCATGTGAACTTTTCAATTCCATGATTGGTTATCAAGCTAACAGTAGCATAAAGCTCGAGAAATAATGTAGCGATATCCGAAGGAAAACTATTCTTCTGTGCCATAACCAAATTTCTTCCCACATTAGTAGAGTTTCTAACAATTGGTGAAGCAATCTTCTCCAAGTGGTAAGCCAGTTTTTCAGATACCACCTTTCCATATGAACCGAAATTGATTTTACTTTCCTCTTTAAAAAAAGAAATAAATTTAGAGATAGTCACAGTTGCTCCGACTTCAATGCCCGTCTGATCTCCTCTGATGATTGAGAGTTCAGGAATATTCCTCAAATCAATGTAATGATCATATTGTTGAGCTAAAGAGTGTCACGTTTCCTAATGCATATCAGCTAAATTAAAATGACAAAATTACCCTTAGAGCACAAGCAGGCATGTTGAAACCAAGCCTTTACTAATATATTAGAAAGTAGAATATTGATCATCTCAATAAAATTATTACTGAAGTAAGTAAAATCTAACGCAAAGAAAACTGGAACAAGCTCGTGGTGTCTACGAGCGTGCTTTAAAGATAAAGAGGCGTGTCTTAGGGGAGGTTCATCCAGACTATGCTGACACCATGTATCATCTGGGAACAGTAAGGCCACAGTTTCTGCTCTACTTCATCTTCATATATTTCTGATGGTCGGCATAAAAGTATACTTTCTGATACACCGTAAGTTTGGGGCACAACAGGCCAATGCTTTTATATTGGTCACAAACAACTTATAACCAGTCTGAAATGGAGGCCCACACAAAATGATGGAGAATTGGGCAATGTTACAACTCCAACTGAACAAGCGAATACCAGATATAGAGATACATTGTAGCTAGTAAACAATTAACCAGAGGGATACACAATTTTGTTCATGGACTTGATTACTTGACTATCTTTCTCTCTATCTCCTGTGTTTATCCCAATATGACTGGAATAATGCATTCTATTGGTTTCGATACAAAATCAAGAAATAAAGACATCTTTTCTTAAATGAAAACACAAGAAGACAGAGGAGAAAAAGGCTACCAAATGAATCACCTTACCAAGCTGACATGTCAAACTTTGAAAGAAGAGATCTCCTTCTCAGCTGCCTCTTATGCAAGATCTCTAATCAATCCCTTTTTTCTCCTACAACTGCATGCATTTCATTCGTTCAAGTTCTGTTTTATCTTTAATTTTTTATTCTAGTTATAATCTAATATGCATCTAAAGCTTTTGGCTTGTGC
>NW_025824968.1:0-1316 GCF_002878395.1 Capsicum annuum | reverse complement strand
CTATTTTTCTTGTGATTTTAAATTCAAACTTGTATTCACCCAATTTTATTTTTTTTTTAAAACTTGTCCAATTTTATTTTGTTACCTTAAGGATTTCAAGACAATAGTTTTAGAACAAGTCCAGGTCAAAACTTCTGTATCAAATATAAAAATTTAACGAAATCTCACCAACTCACATTTGAGTTTTTCAAGAGATTGACGACCACAAGCTTGCGATAAAAGAGGATGGAATTGAATAGAGAAATCTAAATGAGATATCAAATATCAATAATAATGGAAGTCACAATTTTGAAATTCACATAATAGAATGAATAATCTATAAATAAAATATCGGCTCGTATAAACATGAAAACAATTATTTTTTTGTTTTGATTTTAATATGTGAAAATCTAAAATGGTGATTATTAGTAGGGAAAAGGCTCAAATATGCCACTGAACTATTAGAAATGATTCATTTATGCCATCCGTTAAAAGTTGGGCTCATTCATGTCATCGCCGTTACAAAACTGGCTTATCCATGCCATTACTTTTCAACAGCCGATTTTTAAAAATAGCCTTGGCACGTGACAGCTTATTAGAGGGCTACGTCATTTTTTATTTTAATTTTAATTTTTTTTGAAAAAAATTAATTTTCTTTTTAATTTTTTTTTGAAAAAAATTAATTTTTTTTTTAATTTTTGTTTTGATCAATTAAAAAGAATCCACCTAATTTTTTGATCCATTAAAAATTAATTTGATCTATACTTTTAAAATTTGATTAATTTTTCATGATCAAAAAAATATGTAAAGATTTTTTTTTTTTAAATCTACTACTAAAATCTATAACCAAACGCTATTCAAATTAAGCATATAGTATATCTTAGCATACAAGAAATATTTTGTCAGCCGAATGTAAGTAACTGTTTAGTTTTTTCATTTTTTATTAAGCATAGAATGACATCATCAGCATCAGGGGCGGCTCAAGTAAATTTATGGCCTAAGGCGAAAATCAAACGGAGGCCTTGCGTTTTATTTTTTTATATAAAATTTCTTTTCTATAAATAGTATTTAATATATTTCTTAAAATTTGTAATTTATTATTACTAAATAAAAATAGGCCCCTCAAATTTTGGGGTCTTAGGCGGCCGCCTTTTCTCCTAAAGGGTTGAGCCGCCCCTGATCAGCATTCAATATTTGTACGTAACACTTTATGCATCATCATTTATCATTGCAAAAACAGGAAGGCGACAACATGTCGACATATATAGTATACGTAGAGTTGGCAAAATGAGAAGCTAACTATTAATAATATAATAATAATATTTGATATTTATATA
>NW_025824967.1:0-1527 GCF_002878395.1 Capsicum annuum | reverse complement strand
TTATTTCAAAATAATTTATATTTAAAGTATATTGAAAAAAGTTTCTTAAAATGTATTTAAGAATCTACTTAAGCTTGAAGCCGTTAAGAGATACTTGTGAATGTTTACTTTGAAAGCTATTTGAGAAGACGTGTACTTAAGAAGCCATCTTACCTATAAATATTCTAAATTTACAGCAATCTTAACATTAAAAATTCTCTTTAGTTTTCTCTTTCTTCCTAGAATCTGCTTAGTGATTTTAGTTATTATTTAAATCTATAATTTAACTTTCTGCTATTTGTATTAATAATTTTATTGATTCTCGTATCTTTGGCTCAAAATATTCTTAATTGATCAAGAAAGTGCTTGTTTAGTACTCGAAAAAATTTTCACACTGCTGAAATAGTTTATTAGGACAGTGCCTAGCACGACTCAAGTATAATTAATATATTAACTTGTTAAAAAGTAGTTAAATTACTGTTATAGTTGCCATATTGATTATAGTATTACCTGTGAATTCAGCCGCGCTTCGCACGGTTTTAATTTGTGTCCGATGATAGCTAAAGTTGAAATGGTCATGTAGTTGTTGTCCAGGACTATCTGGTGTGAGAAGATGATCCCCTTGTCCCATTCCTACATATTGTTGCACAACTAACACCGAAACAACTGATGCATGATCCGAGGATGCCAATAGATCTCCTTTTGCACCTAGCTCGGGGGCACTCGCTCCAGTCTATAAGTCCTGTTGTCAATGGCGATATTGTGCCTTGTCCTCTACCAACTATGAACAGGTCATGCGCGTGGTCTATAGTCCTTATTGCTGCTATTGTCTCTTCTCCATGGTTTACTACTCAACAACAACAACAACAACAAACCCAGTGTATTCCCACTTAGTGGGGTCTGGGGGGGTAAGATGTACGCAGTCCATACCTCTACCTCTGATGAAGTAGAAAGGCTGTTTCCGAAAGACCCCCGGCTCAAGTTACGAGATATCACACAAACACATAGTACAGCACAGAAGCAGATGACATAACATAGATACTGCAGCCATAAGGAATATAAAACAGAGTAAAGCAGGAATGCAGGGATATAAAGCAGGGGAAAGCACACAGATTCGTAACAAACATGGAACACGGAACATGAGAGTATGATGATTTAATTTGTTAAGCCTTGATTTATACAATCATACCACTATTTTCTTATTATGAATTTATAATTGATATTAGAAATTCTATATCCCTACTATGGGTTGATGTCTCAAGTACCTTTAAATGAGAGTGAGATGGCAAATTGAGAAATGTTGATATTGAAGTTGTAATGAGTCTTGGTATTTTTTGGATAGTTTTGATGAGTTAAATTGTTAAAAATATTATGTATTGAGTCTTCATATCCTTGTCCAAATGTCGAGTCGGTTATGGTTCAATGCATTGATATCTTGTTGATGTTGAGGAAGATTAAAATGTTTTGAGCTAAAATGTGTTGAGTTAGGAGTCCACAAATTGATATGATTTGATAAATGAGAAAGAGATTTGATTTGGTCTTTATGAT
>NW_025824966.1:0-1167 GCF_002878395.1 Capsicum annuum | reverse complement strand
ATGTGTCTTATAAGACTCTTCACTTCCCTATTCGGAATGTGAGATTTATCTAAAACCCCTTGTTTAAAAATTTATCAACTTAAAAATATGTCAGTTCTTCTCTTACTTTGGTTCCTTATCGGCCCACCCTCATAAGCGTTCACGTCTACCACGAGGGTGAATAAATTGACAGATATGAACTTGTACTATATCAATTATGTGTCTTATAACACTCTTTAGTTTCCTAATCGGAATGTGGGATTCGTCTAAAACCCCTTGTTTAAAGACTTACCAACTTAAAAATTTATCAGTTCTTCTCTTTAACTGGCTCTTTATCGGCCCGCCCTCATGAGCGTCACGTTTACCATGAGGGTGAATAAATTGACAGATATGAACTTATACTATATCAATTACGTGTCTTATAACACTCTTTACTTTCCTATTCGGAATGTGGGATTCGTCTAAAACCCCTTGTTTAAGAACTTACCAACTTAAAAATCTGTCTGTTCTTTTTAACTGGTTTCTTATCGGTCTTCCCTCATGAATGTCACGTCTACCATGAGGGTGAATAAATTGACATATATGAACTTGTAATATATATCAGTTATGTGTCTTACAAGACTCTTTACTTTCCTATTTGAAATATGGGATTCGTCTAAAACCCCTTGTTTAAAAACTTATCAGCTTAAAAATATGTCAGTTCTTCTCTTTAACTGGTTCCTTATCAGTCTGCCCCCATGAGTGTCACGTCTACCATGAGGGTGAATAAATTGACAAATATAAACTTGTACTATATCAGTTATGCCTTATATGACTCTTTACCTTCCTATTCGAAATATGGGATTCATCTAGAACCACTTATTTAAAAATTTACCAACTTAAAAATATGTCAGTTCTTCTCTTTAATTGGTTCCTTATCAGTCTGCCCCCATGAGTGTCACGTCTACCATGAGGGTGAATAAATTGACAAATATAAACTTGTACTATATCAGTTATGTCTTATATGACTCTTTACCTTCCTATTCGAAATATGGGATTCATCTAAAACCACTTTTTTAAAAATTTACCAACTTAAAAATATGTCAATTCTTCTCTTTAACTGGTTTCTTATCGGCCCACCCTCATTAGCGTCACGTCTACATAAGGGTGAATAAATTGACAGATATGAACTTGCACCATATCAGTTAT
>NW_025824965.1:0-1122 GCF_002878395.1 Capsicum annuum | reverse complement strand
AAGGAGGTTGGGGATAGTCTAAGAGTGGTTCGTTTAAATTTTCGTGGCCATTTAGCTAGACAAACGGGCAAAACGGTACGAACAGGGATTTGGGGGAAAAATTGGTGCGCTATAACCCATGGTTTTGAGGGTGAGCCAGAGGTCAGGGCGTGCGGTGGGCCAAAAATTGACCAGGGCATGACAGGGAGGTTGGGGATCGTCCCATTGTGGTCTGTTTAAATTTTTGTGGCTATTTGGGTAGTCAAACGGGTAAAACGGCACGAACGGGGAATTTTTTAGCCAAATCAGTGTGCTATAGCCCACGGTTTTGGTGGTAGGTCTAGGGTATGGGCGTCCAATTGGCCAAAAATCAACCGGGGCATGCCAGGAAGGTTGGGGATCATCCCAGTGTGGTTCGTTTAATTTTTTGTGGCCATTTAGGTGGATAAACGGGTGAAACAGAGCGAACGGGGTATTTTCGGGTTTAATCAGTGTGCTATAGCCCACGGTTTTGGGGTGTGCACGGAAACCAGGTGTGTTGTGGGCTAAAAATTGATCGGGGCATTCCAGGGGGTTGGGGATCTTCCTATTATGGTTTGTTTAAATTTTCGTGGCTATTTGGGTGGACAAACGGGTGAGACGGCGCGAACGGGGCATTTTAAGACCAAATCGATGTGCTATAGCCCACGATTTTGGGGGTGGGCCCGAGGTCCAGGCGTATTATATGCCAAAAATTAGTTGGGCGTGCCAGAGAGGTTGGGGATCGTCCTAGTGTGGTCCGTTTAAATTTTGGTGGTCATTTGAGCAGACAAACGGGTTGGGTCGGGTACCGGGAGCGCAGTGGGCAAAAATTAACCGGGGTGAGCCTCGTGTTTAGCATAGTTGTCTAACAAAATATGGATGTTGGGTAGTGGAAAATCATCTTTCAGACTTGCTCTCTTCAAATCACGGTAATCAACACATACTTGAATTTTGCCATCCTTCTTTGGTACGAGAACAACATTGGATAACCACATGGGATAGCGATCTACTCGAATTACTTTGGCTTCAAGTTGTTTCATGATTTTCTCTTTAATTTTAATACTTACATCCATTTAAACTTCCTCAACTTCTGTTTGACAGGAGGGAATGCGGGATCAGTTG
>NW_025824964.1:0-1035 GCF_002878395.1 Capsicum annuum | reverse complement strand
GGGTAGACATAAAAGCAAAACTACGCGAACAGGACATTTTTGGGCCAGATCGGTGTACTATAGCCCACGGTTTTGGGGTGGGCCAAGGGTCCGGGCGTGCTGTGTGCTGAAAATTGACCGAATTATGGAAAGGAGGTTAGGGATTATCGCAGTATGGTCCGTTTAAATTTTTATGGTCATTTGGATGGGCAAATGGGTAAAGCGGTGCAAACGGGGCATTTTCGGGCCAAATCGATGTGCAATAGTCCACGATTTTGGGGGTGAGCCTAGGATTCGAGAGTGATGTGGGCCAAAAATTGACTAAGGTGTGCCAGTGAGGTTGGGGATCATCCCAGTGTGGTCCTTTTAAATTTTCGTGGCTATTTGGGTTGACAAAAACGTGAAACGGTGCGAACATTGCATCTTTGGGCTAAATCGGTGTGTTATAGCCTATAATTTTGGGTGTGGGCCCAGGTCCGGGCGTGTTGTGTACAAAAAATCTAGGATCATCCCAGTGTGTTCCATTTAAATTTTTGTGGCCATTTGGGTGGACAAATAGTGAAACAACACTAACGGGGTATTTTTTGTCCAAATCGGTGTTATGGCCCATGATTTTAGGGGTGATCTTGGGGTTCGAGGTGTGCTGTTAGCTAAAAGTCTATCGAAGCATGCCATGGAGGTTAGTGATCATCCCAGTGTGGTCCATTTAAATATTTGTGACCATTTGGGTGGACAAACAGGCAAAACAGTGCGAATGGAATTTTTTCTAGGTAAATCGGTATGCTATAGCCTACAGTTTTAGGGGTGAGCCCGGGGTTCGAGCGTGCTGCGGGACAAAAATTGACTAGGGTATGCCAAGGAATTTGGGAATTGTCCCAGTATGGTTCGTTTAAATTTTCGTGGCCATTTAGTTAGACAAACGAGCAAAACAGCACGAATGGGCCATTCTTGGGCCAAATCGATATGCTATAACCCATGATTTTGGGGGTGGTCCTGGGATTTGGGCATATTGTGGGTTGAAAATTGACCGAGGCATGCTAGGGAGGTTAGGGATCA
>NW_025824963.1:0-1282 GCF_002878395.1 Capsicum annuum | reverse complement strand
TCAGGTTGTTTAATTCAAAATGCATGTCATAATCACTGGAATCTGCTACCACACTCAGAGAAGTTTTTCTTTCTTTCATTTTTTGAAAAAAAAAAGGATATCTATTATCTTTTTCTTTTCTTTTTGTTATTATTTTTCTTTTTTGATTTTGTGTCTCTGTCGTCAAATGAAAAATCAATATCGTCATCTTTCACGTATTTTGAGTCAAATTTATGTCAAGACAAGTGAGAAAGAACTTCAAAAACTTGCTACCAACTCCTTCAGTTGTGCAAAGCAAGACAAAGGGCCGACACACAAAGATGACATGTTTCAAAATAAAGCAAAGTATTTAAGAATGCTTGTCACCCAACGGTTTTTAGACTTTTGAAAGTATAAGGGATATATTTGAAGTTAAACCTAGAGTCATCATGCAAGAGAAATAAGATTTGAGTCAAATGGTTTTGGTAGTCAGAAATTGGGGTCAATACTATAAGTCAACGATACTTATCAATGATTGAAATGGAGCTGAGTATGACAAATGCAAGAGTGGTCACCTCAATAGCCAGATGCCACAAATCAACCACCACGTTTTTAAATTATAATTGGTGTTTGTTTGAAATAGAGAGAAATTTGCCGTCAATTCAAATGCTTTAAAGTTTAGATATCAACAAGATGGAAATTTCTCACTTTTGCAAATACAAGAGACAATATTTCTACACATATTTAGTAATCACAATCATAGTGAAAACTCATCATCCTATACCCCTAGGAGATGCACTTCCTTGTTTGGGTAAGTTATTTTTCATTTGTTAGGTGATGCACTTCCTAACTTGAGCTTTAACTTCTAGAAGATGCACTTTCTAGTTAAGTCATTTCAATTAACCCCTAGGAGACGCACTTCCTAGTCAGAGTATGTCTAGTTTCATTTGTTAGGTGAAGCACTTCCTACCTTGAACCATCACTCCTAGAAGATGCACTTTCTAGTTGAGTCATTTCATTCAATCCCTAGGAGACGCACTTCCTAGTCTGGATAATTCAAGTTTCATTTGTTAGGTGATGCACTTCCTAACTTGAACCATCACTCTTAGAAGACATACTTTCTAGTCAAGTCATTTTATTTAACCCCTAGGAGACGCACTTCCTAATCTGAATAAGTCAGTTTTCATTTGTTAGGTGAAACACTTTCTAACTTGAATATTCACTCCTAGAAGACGCACTTTCTAGTCGAGTCATTCATTTAACCCCTAGGAGACGCACTTCCTAATCTGAATAAGTCAGTTTTCATTTGTTAGGTGAAACACTT
>NW_025824962.1:0-1762 GCF_002878395.1 Capsicum annuum | reverse complement strand
AAAAAAAAAAAAAAAAAAAAGTGTGAAGGTGAGGTGAAAATCTATGTTTACAGCGTCTCTGTGGTCTCTAGTTGGCGCTTTTTCTGCTCTCTTTTGGAACATTATCTAGTATTTTAGGAGAGCATTCTTCTTAATTTTGTGGACATCTAAGCACTTGACAATCATGTATTTAGTGGTCTGAGCTCAGTTTCTGCTTTGTATGCGCTGTAGTTGGAATTAGTCCAAAGTTATTCTTTAAATATAGGCTGAGGCATTTTTAGTACTCCAAATTTACCAAGACTTCTGTCCAAAACACAACAAAGCTCCTCGAGTTTCTCTCTTTGAATTTGTATGTCAGTTTCTCTAAAAAAAAGTAAAAAAATTTAAATTATTTCATGGTCAAACACCATAACTCTTAATTTTTATTTTTTTTTTATAGCTGGGAGCTACCTTTTCTTTCTTTCCCCTTCTCTTTCCCATCAGCAATCCCAGTGGAGTATGAGTTGACGAGTAACCAAACGGTGAATCTGGAAAGACAGAAAGTAAAAGAATATGAGGGGTGAAGATAGAGAAGGAATATGGTACTTTGAACTTGTGTCTAGCAAATCAAAAAGTGAAAAAGCTTTTGCTCCTCTTTCGACGGTTCATTTGAATTGTAGAACTATTTCTTAAAAGAACTTATTTACTTGTCAAAATATAAAAAAATTAACACACGGAAAGTTAAGATAACTTATCCCATATCACATGTAGGGCCGTTTTGTTAAGAGTATTGAAAACTTAATGCATATATTAGTTTAATGTGTATTAGTAGTATCTTGTTTGATATATTTTTTCGCCCTATATTATAACTATACATTTTATTGTGTATTGAGTTGTGTATTACTAATACCTTAAAATTCATGACATTAGTAATATGATGGATTTAATGCATGCATTAACATGATTAAGACACTATTATCTCTAGAAAAAATTTTCGCATCCTTTCCAACACATATACTGAGGGTGTTCTGTAATTTTTTATTTTTTTTTAGAAATTATGTAATTCATGTTATTTTTAATATATCGAACCAAACACTGCATAAAAAAATACAAGCACAATTATTGCAGACATAGCTAATACAAGCATTATTTTGTACTATTCTTATATACTCTACCAAACGATATGCAGACCTTATATTTGAAAGACCTTGGCTTAAATACAATAGATCAAAATAGTTCTAAAAAAGGAAATACAATAATAATAAAAAAAACATGTTAATTAATAAGAAAAATCATATAAGTACGCGATTCGAATTAATCGGAGCTCCAATGCAGATATTGAATATTAGATGAAAAAATAAAAAAAGAAAAAGAAAAATTCTATAGAACATTCAGGAAAAAGAACAGTAAGAACAATAATATAATACGCTAATTAAAACATAATAAATAGAATATATCAAAAATAAGAAATTACATGTATAAGACCACCAACTTGATCAAAGAGATCAAAAGTACATATTTTAATTATTTAAATATATCATTAAAATAAATAATAATTTCATATCCAATGCGGAAAAAAGAAAAATAAAAAAAAATAAAGAGTCAAAAATGGAAAAGGAAAAAAAAAAAAGCTTTCGTAAAAACACGTGCATGTCATGAGGTGTCCACCGCCAAAAGGGGACTCTTCCTTTTCCAAATATAAAAACAATAAGTAGTATACTAAGTAGTACTAGTAATTATTAAAATAAATTTTTTTAAAAAACCTTTATATATTACTCCATACATTACGTAATTATTATATTTT
>NW_025824961.1:0-1213 GCF_002878395.1 Capsicum annuum | reverse complement strand
AACCAAATGGCCATGAAAAATTAAACGGACTACAATGGGATGATCCCCAACCTTCCTGGCATGCCCCAATCGAATTTTGGCCTATAGCATACCCGGACCCCGAGCCCACCCTTAAAACTGTGGGCTATTGCACACCGATTATGCCCGAAAATGCCCCGTTTGTGCCGTTTAACCCGTTTCTCAAACCAAATATCCAAGAAAAGTTAAATGGGCCACACTAGGACATCCCCAACCTCCCTGGCATGCCCCGATTAATTTTGGGCCCATAGAACACCCTGACCCCAAGCCTACCCCCAAAACTATGGGCTATAACAAACCAATTTGGCCCGCAAACGTCCCGTTCACGCCATTTCACCCGTTTGTCCACACAAATGGCCACGAATAATTAAATGGATCACATTGGGATGATCCTCAACCTCCCAAGAATACCCCGATCAATTTTCGGCCCACAGCACGCCCAGAGTCCGGGCCCACCACCAAAACTGTAGGCTATAGCAACCCGATTTAGCTTGAAAATGCCTAGTTCACGCTGTTTTGCCCGTTTCTCTACCTAAATGGCCACAACAAATTAAACGGACCATACTGGGATGATCCCAACCTCCCTCGCATGCCCCGATTGATTTTTGGCCCACAAAACACCCGTTCCCCGGCCCACCCACAAAACCATGGGCTATAGCACACCGATTTACCCTAAAAATGCCCCGTTCTAGCCGTTTTGCCTGTTTGTCCATCCAAATGGCCATGAAAAGTTAAACGAACCATGCAGGGATGATACACAACCTCCCTGGCATGCCGTGGTCAATTTTTGGCCCACAGCACGCCCTAACTGTGGGTCCACCTCCAAAATTGTGGGCAATAAAGCACCGATTTTGCGTAAAAATGCCACGTTCGCGCTGTTTCGCCCGTTTATCCAGCCAAATGGCCACGAAAAATTAAACGAACCACACTGTGATGATACCCAACCTCCATGACATGCCCCGGTCAATTTTTGGCCCATTGCACATTTGAACCTCGGGCCCACCCCCAAAATCGTGGGCTATAGCACACCGATATGGCCCGAAAATGCCCTGTTCGCGCTGTTTTGCTCGTTTGTCCAACCAAATGGCCACGAAAAATTAAATGGACCACACTGTGATGATCTCCAACTTTTTTGGCATGCCCCGATCGATTTTTGGCCCACAGCACGCCAAGACCCCGAGGCCACCCCCAAACC
>NW_025824960.1:0-1173 GCF_002878395.1 Capsicum annuum | reverse complement strand
GTGTAAATATTAGATTTAATTGTTGTTTTGATATCTCTATTATTGTATTGTGTTGTCGTAGTTTAAAAATGGTAGATCAATGTCGGTTGACTATGAGGAGAAATTTTTTGTGTAAAAGTTAGATTTAACTGTATTAATTTGATATCTCTATTATAGAATTGTTTTATAGTAGTTTACAAGTGGTGGACGAATGCCGGTCGGTTTGAGAATTTTTTTGCGTAAAGCTTAGGTTTAATTGTATTTTTTAAATATTTCAATTATTCTATTATTTTGTTGTAGCTTACAGGTGATAGATGGATGTTGGTCGACTTTAAGAGTTTTTTTGTGTAAAGATTGATATCTAATTGTCATATTATTTGATTGTAGTTTATAATCAATTACTATCTGTTATTTTTATTATCATCCATTTTTTGCTTCTACTTTCATATTTGTTCTGCTTAAAGTAGATATACGAGGATGTTTGAACTTGCTTATGTTGCTACTCATACATTGAATGTATTTCTTTACTAATAATGATAATAATTTTTTATTTTTTATTTAGTCTAAAATTTTGTGTAACTAATAAAGTTTCAATTGCTTGATTTATAAATATGTTGCATAGCAACAACAGAGGCATGCGAATTTAATTATATTGGGGACAAAAGTTACTATAGGTGTGTTCTCTTGGCTGTGTTTTTTCATTTACGTTTTTTTATTTGTGATTTGTTAAAATTAAATATATATTAAAAAAAATTAAAAAGTAAATTACTTTTATGTTTTAATTCTGCTCATATTTCTTATACAAGTATTGTATGAAGCTTATGAGAAGTTATCATGTCATTGTCATTTTTTTCTTTTTTTTGTTGTTTAGTGTTAGAATTTGTTTTAGATTACAATCAAAATAATATATTCATGATATGTAGAATGTACACATTTAATTCTTTAAATTCTATAAACAAAAAGTAATTGTGATATTCTACTTTTACATATGTGTCTTCCATGAGGATTAAGTCTAAGTGACCTAAAAGAGGTGGTTGTGAAGCAATAGTAACACCAAGCAAACTTTTTAACATGCATGTTTTATGCAAATCATCATTGCTACGGTTTGATATTGTATTTCAATATGTGAGATGCTTTTTGTATTCTTCTGTGTTAGTTAACCAATCGATATATATTTATTAATTATTTCAAATG
>NW_025824959.1:0-1305 GCF_002878395.1 Capsicum annuum | reverse complement strand
TTTAAGCTCCCTTTCAATCTCAAGAGCCGCTTGGAAAATCTCTTCAACGGTATCAAACTCGTGAAGCTTCAAATGAGTGGAGATCTCTTTGTTCAACCCACACTTGAACCGAATGATGTCATGGCCAATTTGTTCTCCCCGATGATCAAGCTTCAACATGAGTTGTTGAAACTCGTCATAGTATGCCATAACACTTCGATTCCCTTGTCGCAAATTGTACAACCTAGCAAACAACTCATGACGATAACTTTTGGGAAGATATCGTTGCCTCATTAGGTACCTCAACCAAAACCATGGTGGTGGTTGTCCCTCTACCAACTCGTTATCGAACCGCTTGACGTATTCCCACCAAGTGTTAGCGTAGCCTTCAAAATGAGCTATGGCATAACAACTCTTCTTCTCCTCTGAGATATCATTCACTTAAAACACTTTAACACACGCCGACTCCCAAGAAAGATACACCTCGGGGTCACTTTCACCCTTAAAGATAGGTAGGCTCAATTTGGTAGTATTGATGCCTACGTCTCTCTCTAGGTGTCGGTCTCCCCTTTCTCCATACCCTCGGTATCTCCTTGGATCCACACGACCTCCTCTCATCCCTTCCTCCCTCATGTAAGTATCGTCAAAAGCTCCATACCCTTCATAATCCTCTCTACCATATTCCTCAAGATGGACGGGACCATTTTGGATATTTGGAACTTGATTCGGAGGAATTGGATTTTGTGAAGGTGGTGGTCTTTGGTTTAGTGGAGCTTGGAAGGGGGGTTTGGATTTTGTGAAGGCATTTGACGTCTGAGTACCCTTTGTGGAACTTGAGACATTTGGGAATGGGTTGGTCTATTGGAGTCTCGGTTTAGAGGGTTATAAGTGGTTTGGCTTGCGGTATTTAGTGGAGCTAGTGAAGGATTTGGCAATTGTGTCTATGTTTCGAAAGTAACGGTGGCGGAGGAATTTCTATCATGTCCACTTGACAAAATATGTCGAGAAGTAGAAGGACGAGAGTTCCTTTGACTCTCCATTTGTTCTAACCTCCCACTAATAGTTGTCACTTCTCCCCTTATGGCTCCCACTTCCGTACTCAACCTTTCAAGAGCTCGGATCATAGCCTCAAGAGTGACCCTCATATTCTTCATTTCATTAGAATGCACGATTTGAGACGTGGTTCCCTCCATTATCAAGGTATCACCTACACAAGCAACAAACAAGTTAGTTTAAAATCCCTCTCCTCACTCACACTCTCTTGGTTCACTCACACTCGAGTTCCACAAGAATTGTAGATTGGCTAGGAACCCGTGAATCCGTAAG
>NW_025824958.1:0-1132 GCF_002878395.1 Capsicum annuum | reverse complement strand
CGAAGAGATTGTTGGTGGTGAGAATTGGGAGTTGCCTTGCTCTATTCAAACGCTTTTCATAGGCAATCTGAAAACATTAAGCAGTCAAGTTCTCAACAGCCTCACCTCTCTTGAATCCCTGCGGACTTTTAATTTACTTCAAGTTCAGTCACTTCTGGAAGAAGGGCTTCCCTCCTCTCTTTCTAAGCTATATTTATGTGACCATGATGAGCTCCATTCACTACCGACCGAAGGTCTTCAGCACCTCACTTCGCTTCAAAGTCTTCACATCAGCAATTGCCATCAACTTCAATCACTTCCCGAATCAGCTCTGCCCTCCTCCCTCTCTGAGCTGGCCATCTGGAAATGCCTTAATCTCCAATCACTTCCAGTAAAAGGGATGCCCTCTTCCCTCTCTAAACTATATATTGACGAATGCCCATTGCTCGAACCACTCGTAAAATTTGACAAGGGGGAGTACTGGCCAAAAATTGCTCATATTCCTGAAATATATTTCAGTGTCTCAATACTTGACCACGAATGCCTGTGATGATTAATAAAAAGAAGCTCCCACACATGTAAGTCTTTCTTTTTCCTCAGTAGCTTTATAGTTTTGCTTATTACTCCCCGTTGCTTGTTTGTTAATTATTTTCCCTTGTTAAGCTATTGGGTGAAGTTTTCGGTAAAGTTTTGTGTTTGGGAAACATATTTCACTTTTTTTAAAAAGGTCATAAAAATATAAGCTTGGGTGTAATGCTAAATTTTTTGGGTGTTTTACATTTTTTCTCTTTGCTTGAAGTTTCAGTTTGTTGTTATCATTGCAGGAGTTGTTCAATCATTTTGCAGAATCATTTGGAAGGGCGTGAATTCTTGGAAAAACAAAATATCTAATGCACAATGAGATATACTTTGCTTTTTCCTTGTAAGAAAACTGCATCAAACTTGGAAAGCAAAAAAAAAGAAAAGTTGAAAGAAGATTTTCAAACACAGTTCTTTTTAGCTTTATTCGTTGATCTTCGACGATTCAACAACATGACATTTGATAGGTAATACTAATGATTGATGAATGTTGACTTGAAAATCAGCATTGATTTGCATTGGAAATGAAGTTAAAAGTTATGATATTAGAACTATGCCAAATGTCTGAATGAGA
>NW_025824957.1:0-1048 GCF_002878395.1 Capsicum annuum | reverse complement strand
CGCCCACCCCTACTAGCTGCTCTCCCTCCCCTCCCCCCTCTTTTTTTTATTTTAAAATTTACTTTTTTAAAAAAAAATTCAAAACTTTTTTCTTACACCACTCCTACCATCTATCCTGACCCTCCCCACACCTACCGGCCCCACTTCTAAAAAAAATATTTTTTAAATTTATTTTTTTAAAAAAGTTTCAAAACTTTTTTACTATCCCATCCTTCTTACCCTATTTGTTTCATTGTTTTTTGTTAAATATGTACAAATACTTCTAATATTTTCTACTAGCATAACGAACACAAGAATATAAGTAAGAAACAAGTTATTTTCTAGAAAATATTTTCCTACATACGAATACATCCTTAAAAAAGTATTTTTCGAGATTAAAAATTATTTTTCTAAAAAGTAGTTTCTATTCTTTAGCTAAACACTAAAATATATTTTCTGAAAAATATTTTTCATTCACTAACGAAACACAATAAAATATTTTCCGAAAAATATTTTTCACTCACCAACCAAACATAAGAAAATAAGTAAGAAATCAACTTGTTTTCCATGAAATAGAAAAATATTTTTCATAAAAAATATTTTCCTTCATACCAAACACACTCTAGGTATATACAAGTAGACATACGCGTCCTTCGTAATATTATTGTCTCAATATTACTGGGTAGTCTGATATTACTTGCTTTATTCCAAAGTGTTTTACTAGACACATTGTTCAATATTTTCAACTTGACATTTATATTATAGTGAGAATAAACAAGAAGTACTTAAAGTAATATGATAGAAAAGTTAGTTTTATTGAGAAAATATTACATTAAGTTTGAATTTGAATTGCATCCAACATATGTGATGTCTTCAGCTCCTTGATGCCATTCAAAATAGTTACTTTAGCATGGTTCTTTTGTTGCAGTACTTTTTGGGACATATAATGTTTATCATATAATGTTGACTTTATCTATTATCTGTATTATCTGGCTTTGTCAGATTTTTTTTTTCTTTTAGTTGTTTTAATATAGTTTACTTTTTTGTTTTAGTGATTTTCTCTTACAAA
>NW_025824956.1:0-1008 GCF_002878395.1 Capsicum annuum | reverse complement strand
AAGTAAAATTCCATTTTTCAGGAGGGTCCTAAACGAAACGTAAATTCTCATTTTCTGAAGGATCCTAAACCAAAGTAATTTCATTTTCCAGGAGGGTCCTGAACAGAAAGTAAACTTTCACTTTCCAGGAATGTCCTGAACAGAAAGAAAAGTACTATTTTTCAGGAGGGTCCTGAATAGAAAGTAAATTCCCATTGTTCAGGATGGTCTTGAACAGAAAGTAAAGTCCCATTTTTCAGTAGGGTTTTGAACATAAAGTAATGTCACATTTTTTAGGAGGGTCCTGAACAGAAAGTGAAGTTTCATTTTTCAGGAGGGTCCTAAACAAAAGTTAAATCCCATTCTTTCGGAAGGTCCTGAACATAAAGTAAAGTCCCATTTTCCAGGAGGGTCCTAAAACGAAAGTAAAATCTCATTTTCAGGGGGGGTCCTGAACATAAAGTAAAGTCCCATTTTTCAGGATGGACCTGAATAGAAAGTAAAGTCCCATTATTAAGGAGGGTCCTGACTATAAAGTAAAATTCCATTCTTTAGGAGAACCCTGAACATAAATTAAACTCCCATTTTTTCAAGAGGGTCCTAAACATAAAGTAGAATTCCTTTTTTCAGGAGTGTCCTGAATGAATATTAAATTCTCATTTTCTGAAGGATCCTAGACAAAAGTAAAGTTTCATTTTCCAGGAGGGTCCTGAACAGAAAGTAAAATTTCATTTTCCAGGAAGGTCCTGAATAGAAAGTAAAGTATCATTTTTCAGGAGGGTCCTGAATAGAAAGTAAATTCCAATTGTTTAGGAGGGTCTTGAATAGAAAGTAAAATTCCATTCTTCAGGAGAGTCCTGAACATAAAGTAACGTCCCATTTTTTAAGGAGGGTCCTAAACCGAAAGTAAAATCCTATTTTTCAGGAGGGTCTTGAACATAAAGTAAAATTTCATTTTTCAGGAGGATCCTAAACGAAAAGAAAATTCTCATTTTTCAGAAGGATCCTAATAAAAAGTAAAGTTTCATT
>NW_025824955.1:0-4020 GCF_002878395.1 Capsicum annuum | reverse complement strand
AGGGCATTTTCAGGCCAAATTGGTGTGCTATAGCACACGTTTTTAGAGGTGGGCTCGGGGTCCGGGCGTGCTGTGGGTCAAAAATTAATCGGGGCTTGCTAGGTAGGTTGGGAATCATCCCAGTGTGGTCCGTTTAAATTTTTGTGGCCATTTGGGTGGATAAATGGGTGAAGCGGCACGAACGGGGCATTTTGGGTCCAAATCAGTGTGCTATAACCCACAATTTTGGGGATGGCCCCGGGTTCCGTGCATGCTGTGAGCCAAAAATTGTCTGGGCGTGCCAGGGAAGTTGGGGATCTTCCCCATATGGTCCGTTTAAATTTTTGTGGACATTTGGTTGGACAAACGGGTGAAATAGCACAAACGGGCATTTTTGAGCCAAATCGGTGTGTTATAGCCCACGATTTCAAGTGTGGGCCTGAGGTCCGAGCATGTTGTGGGCAGAAAATCGATTGGGGCATGCCAGGGATATTGGGGATCGTCCTAGTTTGGTCCATTTAAATTTTATCGACCATTTGTCGGGACAAACGGGTGAACGATGTGAACGGGGCATTTTCAGGCTAAATCGGTCTGCTATAGCCCACGATATTGAGGGTTTTCCCAGGGTTTTAGTGTGTAGTGGGCCAAAAATTGACAGCAGCGTGCCAGAGAGGTCGAAAATTTTCCCAGTGTTGTCTATTTAAATTTTCGTGGCCATTTGGATGGACAAACGACCGAAACGGCATAAACGGGGCATTTTCATGGAAAATCGGTGTGTTATAGCCTACGATTTTCGGGGTGGGCCTGGGGTTCAAGCGTGATGTAGGCCAAAAATTAACCGGGTATTCCAGGAAGGTTGGTGATCTTCCCAGTGTGGTCCGTTTAAATTTTTGTGGTAATTTGGGTGGACAAACGGCCAAAACAGCGCGAATGGGGTATTATTGGGCCAAATCGATGTGCTATAGCCCACAATTTCGGTGGTGGGCTCGGGTTTGGGCATGCTGTTGGCCAAAAATTGACCAGGAAGTCCCAGGGAAGTTGGGGTTCATCCCAGTGTGGTCCGTTTAAATATTCCTTGCAAGTTAGATGGATAAATGGGTGAAACGGCGTGAACGGAGCTTTTTCGGGCTAAATCAGTGTGTTATAGCCCACGGTTTTGGAGGTAGGCTCGGAGTTCGAGCGTGCTGTGGGTCAAAAATCGATGGGGGCATCCTAGGAAGGTTGGGGATTGTCCCAGTATGGTCCGTTTAATTTTTCATGCCATTTGGTTGAACAAACGGCAAAAATGGCACAAACGAGGTATTTTGGGGACAAATCGGTGTGCTATAACCCACGATTTTGGGGTTGGGCCCAGGATCTGGGCGTTCTGTGGGCCAAAAATTGACTGAGGTAAGCCAGGGAGGTTTGGGATCGTCCCAGTGTGGTCTGTTTAAATTTTTGTGGCCATTTGGGTGGAGAAAAGGGCGAATCGATGCAAACGGGGCATTTTGGGGCCAAATCGGTGATCTATAGCCCACACTTTTGGGGGTAGCCGGGGGTCCAAACGGGCTGTAGGCTTAAAATTGGGGGTGGGCTGGGGGTCCGGGCAGGCTCTAGGCTAAAAATCGATTGAGGCATTCCAGGGAGGTTCAGGATTATCCCTGTGTGGTTCGTTTAAATTTTCGAGGCATTTGGGTGGACAAACTGGCGAAACAGTGGGAACGGGACATTTTTAGACCAAATCGATGTGCTATAGCCCACAATTTTGGGGGTGGGCCTGGGGTTCTGGCGTGCTGTGGGTTAAAAATCGACCGGGGCATTCCAGGGAGGTTGGAGATCTCCCAGTGTAGTCCGTCTAAATTTTCGTGGCCATTTGGGTGGACAAATGGCCGAAACAGCACAAATGGGGTATTTTTAGGCTAAATCGGTATGCTATAGCCCTCGGTTTTTGGGGTGGAAATCGGGGTCCGTGCATGTTGTGGACCAAAAGTTAACCAGCGTATGCCAGAGAGGTTTGGGATCATCCCAGTGTGGTGCATTTAAATTTTTGTGGCCATTTGTGTGGACAATCGGGAAAAATAGCGTGAACGAGGCATTTTGGAGCAAAATCGGTGTGCTATAACCCACGATTTTAGGGTTGGGCTCAGGGTCCGGGCGTGCTGTGGGCCGAAAATCGACCACAGCTTGCCAGGGAGGTTGGGGATCCTCCCAGTATGGTCCGTTTAAATCTTTGTGGCTATTTGGGTTGACAAATGGGTGAAACAACGTGAACGAGGCATTTTTGAGCTAAATCAATGTGCTATAGCCTATTTTTTGGGGGTGGTCCCAGGTTTCGGGCATGCTGTGGGCTGTAAATCGACAGGGGCATTCAGGGCAGTTAGGGATCAATCTAGTGTGGTTTGTTTAAATTTTCGTGGCCATTTGGGTAGATAAACACGCGAAATGGCGCAAATGGTGCATTTTCGAGCCAAAATGGTGTGCTATAGCCCACAGTTTTGAGGTTGGGCCCAGGGTTCGGGCGTGCTGTGGGTCAAAAATTGTCTGGGACGTGCCTAGGTTGGGGATCTTCCCAATATGGTTTGTTTAAATTTTTTTGTCAATTTGACTGTACAAACGGGAGAAACGGTGCAAATGTGGCATTTTTGGTCCTAATCGGTGTGCTATAGCTCACGATTCCAGGGTAGGCCCGTGGTCCGGGTGTACTGTGGGACAAAAATCGACCAGAGCATGCCACGGAGGTTGGGGATCATCTCAGTGTGGTCCGTTTAAATTTTCATGGTCATTTGGGTGGTCAAACGGGCGAAACTGCGCAAACAAGGCATTTTTGGGCCAAATCGGTGTGCCATAGCCCACAG
Organism: Capsicum annuum; assembly: GCF_002878395.1. Lineage (NCBI taxonomy): Eukaryota > Viridiplantae > Streptophyta > Magnoliopsida > Solanales > Solanaceae > Capsicum > Capsicum annuum. Next base: position 1,207 of record NW_025824955.1, on the reverse strand, counting down.
TTTTAGGGATGGGTCCGGGGTCCGAGCGTTCTGTGGGTCAAAAATCGATTGGGGCATGCCAGGTAGGTTGGGGATCATCGCAGTGTGGTCCGTTCAAATTTTTGTGGCCATTTGGGTGGACAAATGACCGAAACAGCGCGAACGAGGCATTTTTTGGCCAAATCGGTGTGTTATAGCCCACGATTTGGGTGGTGGGCCCAAGGTCCTGGCATACTATGGGTCAAAAATCAACCGAAACATCCCAGGGAGGTTGGGGATCATCTCAGTGTGGTCTGTTTAAATTTTCTAGGCCATTTGGGTGGACAAATGGGCGAAACAGTGTGAACGGGGCATTTTCGAGCCAAATTGGTGTGCTATAGCCCATGGTTTCGGGGGTAGTCCAACAGTTCGTATGTGCTGTGGGCCAAAAATCGACCGGGTCATCCTAGGGAGGTTGGGGATTGTACCAATATGGGCCGTTTAAATTTTTATGGCCATTTGTGGGGACAAACGGCTAAAACGACGCGAACGAGGCATTTTCGGGCCAAATTTTTGTGCTATAGCCCATGGTTTTAGGGGTGAGCCCGGGGTCTGGGCGTGTTGTGTGATGAAAATCTATTGGGGTGTGTCAGGGATGTTAGGGATTGTCCCAGTGTGGTCTGTTTAATTTTTTGTGCCCATACGAGTGGAGAATCGACCAAAATGGTGTGAATGGGGTATTTTCGGGATAAATCAGTATGCTATAGCCCACGGTTTTGGGGGTGGGCCTGGGGTTTGGGCGTGCTGTGGGCCAAAAATTGACTGAGGCAAGCCAAGGAGGTTTGGGATCATCCCAGTGTGGTCCGTTTAGATTTTTGTGTCCATTTGGGTGGACAAACGAGCGAACGAATGCAAACAGGGCATTTTGGGGCAAAATCGATGTGCTATTGCCCATGGTTTTGAGGGTGGGCCCGGGGTCAAGGTAGGTTATGGGCTGAAAATCGATCGAGGTGTGTCAGGGAGGTTGGGGATCATTCCAATGTGGTCCGTTTAGATTTTTATGGCCATTTGGGTTGGCAATCGAGCGAAATGGCACGAACGGGGCATTTTTGAGCAAAATCGGTGTGCTATAGCCCACGATCTCGGGGGTAGGGCTGGGGTTTCGGATTTGCTGTAGGCCGAAAATTGACCTTAGCATTCCGATGAGGTTGGGGATCATCCCAGTATGGTCCGTTTAAATTTTGTGGCC
>NW_025824954.1:0-1490 GCF_002878395.1 Capsicum annuum | reverse complement strand
TCCAAGGAGAAAGAAGTCAAGCAGACCATCCCAATGGTAATGTGCCGATGATTGAAGATGTTCTAAAAGGTAGCATTTTCTATATAGTGGAAATTGTAAATGTTGTGGACAGAGATTTGATGTCCAAAGTACCAATGCCTTTTGTCTAAAAAATGATTGCAGTGGTGATATTAAGAAATGGGTTCGAACCTGGTTGAGGATTGGGAAAGAATTTATAAGGAATTATCAAGCCTATTGTAATCCCGGAGAGAGGCTCTAAGTATTGGTTAGGATATCAGCCTACCAGGAAGGATAGGGTTGAGGATGAGCCAGAAAGAGTCTGTTTGGGCCCTTGCCACTCCTGTTCTAATCGTTTCCTATACGAGAGGTGTTAGATGATGATGATCTTGGGGATGGGATAGGATATTTGTTCGAAGAATGAAATGCTATACTAGAAGATCTCCCAAAGTCCAGCGGGGTGAAGCAGATTGCACTAGGGGAGGCCTTGCAAAATTAGACCTCCGCTCCACTCATAACCCGTCACCCATCATGGTAGATGAAAGGGCAATTACTGATAGTTTTTAAAATCAGTGATGATCCATAAGAGGCCCCGTAATCCACCTTTTATATCTCAAAACTTCCTTTTCGTATCTTACTACTTTCAAAATAGCATGGACTTGTATTTGCGCAAGTCATGAGCTACTATTTTGTAATTATCTCCCAAATTTTAATGAAAAGGCCTTCATTTATTTAGAAAATTCTATTATTTCTAAAACACTCCTAGTCATATATTTTGTTATTATCTTGTTATCATCTAACTTGGTTTGTTTTTCCATTACAGTAACAGTAGCTTAAAATCTGCCAATGTCATGTCATGTCAAAGATTGAACGAACAAAATAAGAGGAACAATGATGATTGGAAAGATGATGATGAAGAATGATTAGTCAAAGATATGGAGAAATTTGAGAATCACGAAAAACCCAATCTGGAGGAAACTGAAATAGTCGACTTAGGAGATCACGCTGAAATCAAAGAGACAAGTGTCAGTATCCACTTAGTGGCACCATAAAGTAAAGAGCTCACCCACCTGTTGTGGGAATACATCAACGTGTTTGCTTGGTCTTATGATGATATGCGAGGGTTGAGCACCAGCATTGTGTCACATAAGTTGCCAATAAATCTAGAGTTTGATCCAGTCAAGCAAAAAATACAGAAATTCAACCCAGATTTAAGTCTAAAGATCATGGACGAAGTAACAAAACAAATCCAGCCTAATATTGTCGAGGTCATAAAATATCCGATGTGGTTGGCCAACATCGTCCCTGTGCCGAAGAAGGATGGCAAGATTTGAATTTGTGTTGACTATAGAGACTTGAATAGAGCTAGTCCTAATGATAATTCTCCATTGCCCAACATCCACATTCTCATTGATAACTGTGCAAAACATGAAATGTAGTCATTCCTTAATTGTTTCAATGGATGAGGAAGATGCAGAAAAAATGGCTTTTAT
>NW_025824953.1:0-1020 GCF_002878395.1 Capsicum annuum | reverse complement strand
CCTTAATTATACGTGATGTGGCAATTAAAGAGTGACATGAAAAATATGATTTCTAAAAAAAAAAAAGGAAAAAAGAGGTTGAAAAGTTTTAGCAAAGCAATTAAGACAACAAGGATATATATGATCCAAAACTTGACCAAAGAGGTATATATGGCCCAAGACTTTGACGGTAAGGGCATTGGTGAGCTAAACTTTTAATGGAAGGTATATCTAAATATTTTTGCAAAATTTAATGACATATTTGATCCTTTTCCTATAAAAACATAAAGATGGGTGTTTTCTATTTTCATTTTTATATCTTATTGTTTGAAAATTGAAATAAGTCATATTTTCGTTTTAATTTATAAAATCTACTATTATACTAAATTGTTTGATTTTATATAGATATGAAGGCGAGTAAATATTTCCCATTGGAACTGAAGCTGACTAATCAGCAGTCCACTGGCACAAGTCTATAAAATCCATAGTAGTAATAAAATTTTTATTTTCTTTATAATATATTAAGAATTAATTAAATTTAAATTTATGAATTGCAGGTCTACTTTTGGGAGCTGCATTTTCAATTAGAAAAAATCATTTTAATAGATTTGAATCTGAAACCTCGCATGATTCATAGCGAAACTCATTTACGTTGATATTGGTTGGTATTTGCACTAAACTAGAATATCTATTTCATTTTAATTTGTGATAACTTTTTAAATTGAATATTTTGGTGTGCAACAAATGCCGAACTCCACTAAGTACTTTTCTATATTTAATAATTAATGATTACATGTTGGCTAATGGATTATGGAAGAGTTTCGAATGCTTAAAATTATTGCCCTATGGGATATGACATTTGCATTTCTAATTTTAAAAAAAAAAAAAGAACATTGGACTTATCACTAAAATGTATTTAAATTAGAGTTATGTTGGGCTGCATCTAATTTGTTTTTAAATTAGAGTGATGAGGATCTACATTGACTAATCATTATCAAACTTAAAAAAAAAAAAAAAAAAAAAAAAAAAAAAAAAAAAAAA
>NW_025824952.1:0-1156 GCF_002878395.1 Capsicum annuum | reverse complement strand
AAGACGTCTTCTCCGCATCTTCATCATCCCTAATGATCTGGTGATATCCGGCATAACAATCCTCAAAAGGGGCAACCTCGTGTTTAGCACAGTTGTCTAATAAAATATGGATGTTGGGCAGTGGAAAATCATCTTTCGGACTTGCTCTATTCAAATCATGGTAATCAACACACACTCGAATTTTTCCATCTTTCTTTGGTACGGGAACAACATTGGATAACCACATGGGATAACGAGCTACTCGAATTACTTTGTCTTCAAGTTGTTTCATGATTTTCTCTTTGATTTTAATAGTTACATCAGTTTTAAACTTCCTCAACTTCTGTTTGACAGGAGGGAACGTGGGATCAGTTGGAAATTTGTGAGCCACTAATTCAGTGCTTAAACCAGGCATATCATCATTTGACCATGCAAAAACATCCTTATAATCAATTAATGCTTGAATCATTCCATCTTTTAGCTGTGGCAAAGCATGTACACTGATTTTAGTTTCCCTAACATCTTCTTGATCTCCTAGATTTATTGGCTCCGTCTTATTCAAATTAGGATTTGATTTGTCTTTAAACTTTTCCAACTCTTTGCTTATTTCTTCTAGTGCTTCTTCTTCATCATATTACCTATCGTGCTTCATTACATCTCGATTAGTTTGGATTTTATGGTCAGGCTAAAAATTTCGCATGTATGTCATGTTATTAGAATCAACATAAAGAGAACTGTATAAAAAAAGAAAAACAAAATATATTAGACACGAATCAAAAAGGGACGTTGCATTTCATTAAATAAAATGATAGAAGGGTTTAAACATAGATGCCAACATAACATAAACAAACTAAAATCCGAATTACAACTCTGAAATAACTCGGATAAACAGAAAGAAAAACAAAATAAACTACCAAAACTCCCTCCTGACGGGGAGAGGAGTGACTTCCCAATTATTAAGTCGGACGGTTGGACCTATGAATTGCATGTCTGCCATACTGGTGCCTTCTCCTTCTTCGACCATATCAACTTCAATAAAAAAGTTCTGGCAGTTATCAAATAATTCAACTTCAAATTCCACATGCTTCGTGACACCGCTCTTAACAAATGATTCACTAAGTAGTGGCATAGGGCGAGGGAGTGACCATGTTTCCTTTTTCCTTCCCCTGACTTTCTT
>NW_025824951.1:0-2446 GCF_002878395.1 Capsicum annuum | reverse complement strand
GAACAGCGTGAAGAGTTGGTGGCTCCACTTCTGTATCCCTTACTCTAACTAAATGATATATGTATCCCTTGGAAATAATTCTTCTTTCCTTAAAATAAGAAATAAATCTACCTCTTGGCGTGCTAATTTCACCTTTTCATTCAAGGACTGATTCATTTGGAAAATGGAAATATACCTTTTTCGTTCAGCAATCAATTATGGCATAACAAGACGCCAACCAGTCCATACCCATTATAACATCAAAATATACCATTTCTAACTCCACAAGATCAACCATCGTATCACGACCACAAATAGTTACTATGCAGTTTCGGTAAACCCTTCTAGCTATAATAGATTCCCCAACCAGTGTGGACACTTCAAATGGATTAACTAACAATTTGGGTATTCTTTCGAACTTTCCAGCAACCAATGGAGTAACATAAGATAATGTAGAATTGGGATCAATTAAGGCATATAAATCGAATGAAAAGATAGACAACGTACCCGTAACCACATCTGGGAAAGCCTCTAAATTCTATCGATATGCCAGAGTATACATACGATTTTGAGCCCTGCTAGAACTCGTGGCTCCTTTATCACCTCTAACATGACCCATTAGTTGTGCACCTCTTCCTGAATAAGGCATCGATGATGATGATGGAACAAATGACCTCGTAGGTCGTGCCATACCCCCCTATGCCCCTTCCTGGGCATTCTCTCATCATATGCCCTGACATACCACACCAAAAGCAAACATTGGTCCCCAGCCGACATGCGCCCAAATAATACCTTCCACATTTATTGCATGGTTCATGAGGAGGTCTCGATTGGCTCATATTCCCTTGCCCTTGGTACCCCACTATACGCGAACTCCGGCTCTCACTTCTATGCCCAAATTGATTTCCTCTGGACCCTTGGAACTATGGTGGGGAACTAGCTACAGAATAAGAAGATAATGGCCTAGGTGGTCTAGCAGAAAACTGTGGTCTGAACCCTCCTTGGGATGCCATGAACTGCCCTGTAGATTTGGCCCTCTTGGAATATCCTTTTTCTAATTCTTGTGTTTTTCTCATCTGCCTCTGATCTTCCATTTTCTGTGCAAAAGCTTGGATCCTCGCTATGTCCATATCTTTGTTCAAAGTGGCAATAGTACAATCTCTAACCAGTTATGGATCTAGCCTATCCATATATTGATGAACCCTGTCATCCATAGTAGCTACAACGTTAGGGGCATATCTCGACAAGGAATTAAATCGAAGACTGTACTCCCTCACACTCATATTCCACTGACAAAGATTTAAAAACTGATCTGCACGGGCCTGACGAATCTTGAATAGAAGATAATGATCAAGAAATGCCTCTTTGAACTCTTTCCAAGTTGCTGGGGGTGCATCAATACCCCTAGATTGTTTCTAGTCTTCATACCAATATATAGACTCTCCTTTAAATCTATAAGCCGCTAACTCCACTATCTCTCTACCCGTTATATGCATAATATGTAAGGCCCTTTGAATTTGATCAATAAAGTCCTGTGGCTCCTCATTAAGATCTGATCCAGTAAAAGTGAGAGGATCCATCTTAAGAGAATCCTGTGTTCGAAGGCTAGCCGCCCTATCTGTACTACTAGGACCCGTGGTAGGAATGGCTTGCCCTTGAGCTTGCCCAGCAATTATACGAGTCAAAAGTTGCACTGCATTTCTAAGATCTTGATCAACATCATTAATAGGTGGCTCTGGGGATTTAGTTCTCCTCCCCCTTATTTCTTCTGGACTGGAGAAAGTTTCTGATGCATGCTCAGCTGGAGCCTCACTTTGATTAGCTGGTATAGTGGGTGACTTACTAGTTCCCTCTCCGGCAGCCACATCTACTTGCTTACCGGTATTCTTGCTTCTGGTAACCGACATCATTACTATAATAAAAGAAACAAGCGGTTTCAGTGGTCAACTATGAATTCATATACAATATAGGCTCTATCGCATGATCTAAGACATAAAGAAAACAAACAATTCCTAAATGTCCATAGCCTTGTATTTATAGATGCAGTGCACGACACACCGATAAACAAGACTCTACGTAGACACGGCTTTGTAGACTCACTAGGACAAACTTCTCTGATACCACTTTTGCACGCCTTAAATCCTATTGGGGCGGAATGGCACCCATAACCGAGGAGGCCCGGGAGAACCAGCTCATAACCTTATACTTCCCATGCATACCTCTATGACAACCCAAAATTCGAACAACATCATGTTGCATATAAAAGGAAATAATCACCTGTATAAGCTCGAGCACACATATATATGTATATACAATACTTGTCCATTAGAGTTATCAGGTCTATTAACAAAACACCACCTTGACTGTACATTAGGTCTACAAAGCCTCTAGATAATACACAGAGTTTAACTAAGGTTGGGACACACCCCGCCATATAAGTAACTTCTATACAATACCAAAAGTAACT
>NW_025824950.1:0-1119 GCF_002878395.1 Capsicum annuum | reverse complement strand
TTAGATTTTTAGGACATAATATTTCTCAAGGTTCTATTGAGCCTATACAACGAGTTCTAGAATTTGCTAAAAAATTTTCTGATATGATTACTGATGAAAAACAACTTCAAAGATTCCTCGGTAGTCTTAATTATATTTCCCCTTTTTATAAAAACCTGTCTAGAGATTTAACTCCTTTATATGATAGACTAAAAAAGGATCACAAAACTCCTTGGACTCAATTCCACACTGATTTAGTAAAATTAATTAAAAACCGAGTTCAAACTCTTCCTTGTACATCTCTTGCAAACCCTAACTGGTTAAAAATAGTTGAAACTGATGCTTCTAATATTGGGTATGGCGGAATTCTTAAACAAGTTAATCCCCATACAAAAACAGAATGTTTGATTAATTTTATTCTGGTAAATGGACTGAAAGTCAGAAAAAATACGCCACAGTAGCCCATGAAATGTTAACTATTGTAAAATGTATTTTAAAATTTCAAGATGATTTGTATAATCAAAGATTTATAATTAGAACTGATGCTCAATCCGTTAAATTTATGTTTAACAAAGACTTTAAACATGATGCCTCTAAATTAATATTTCCAAGATGGCAAGCTCAATTAGCCCATTTTGATTATGAAATACAATATAAGAAAGGTAGTGAAAATTCTTTGCCTGATTTTCTATCTCGCGAATATCTAACTTGAATTTTTACACGTACTTCCTCCCTGAGAAAACTATAATTACTATTATCAAATGCATTCCTTTAAACGAAGATATTCGTTTTCTTATCTTAGAAAATTTAATTCGTAGCCTAATAGAAGAAGATTTATTCCTTATCCACGACGAATTCCTTGAAAATGAAATTTATTGGTTTGATATTGACTTAAGTGATTAATGTTTACAGATTTAATGAAGTTCTTTCTACACTTCTTCCCTGAAAAGTTCTTAATTACCTTTATAAAAGCAGTTCCTCTAAATATGGACCTACACATGCTCATACTTCGGAAAGTCATTGATGATCTTATCACAAAGGACACACTTTATGAAGATCTCTTTGAATATATGTCATGGTATGCTGATCAAATTCCTGATTATTGATGCAGTATGGATCCTCCTTGGCAAATAGCCAAAG
>NW_025824949.1:0-1149 GCF_002878395.1 Capsicum annuum | reverse complement strand
GTGTAAATATTAGATTTAATTGTTGTTTTGATATCTCTATTATTGTACTGTGTTGTCGTAGTTTACAAATGGTAGATCAATGTCGGTCGACTATGAGAATAAAATTTTTGTGTAAGAGTTAGATTTAACTGTATTAATTTGATATCTCTGTTATAGTATTGTTTTGTAGTAGTTTACAAGTGGTAGACGAATGTCGGTCGGTTTGAGAAATTTTTTGCGTAAAGCTTAGGTTTAATTGTATTTTTTAATATTTCTATTGTTCTATTATTTTGTTGTAGATTACAGGTGGTAGATGGATGTTGGTCAACTTTAAAAAAAAAAATTGTGTAAAGATTGATATCTAATTGTCATATTATTGGATTGTAGTTTATAATCAATTACTATCTGTTGTTTTTATTATCATCCATTTTTCCTTCTACTTTCATATCTGTTCTGCTTAAAGTAGATATACGAGGATGTTTGAAATTGCTTATGTTGCTACTCATACATTGAATGTATTTCTTTACTAATAATGATAATAATTTTTTATTTTTTTTATTTAGTCCAAAATTTTGTGTAACTAATAATGTTTTAGTTACTTGATTTATAAATATGTTGCATAGCAACAAGAGAGGCATGTGAATTTGATTATATAGGGGACAAAAGTTAATATTGGTGTGTTCTCTTGGCTAAGGTTTATCATTTACATTTTTTTATTTGTGATTTGTTAAAATTAAACATATATTAAAAAATTTTGAAAAGTAAATTACTTTTATGTTTTAATTTTGCTCATATTTCTTATACAAGTATTGTATGAAGCTTATGAGAAGTTATCATGTCATTGTATTTTTTTTTGTTGTTGTTGTTTAGTGTTAGAATTTGTTTTAGATTACAATCAAAATAATATATTCAGGATATGTAGAATGTACACATTTAATTCTTTAAATTCTGTAAACAAAAAGTCATTGTAATATTCTACTTTTACATATGTGTCTTCCATGAGGATTAAATCTAAGTGACCTAAAAGAGGTGGTTGTGAAGCCATAGTAACAACAAGTAAAATTTTTAAGATGTATGTTTTATGCAAATCAGCGTTACTAATGTTTGATATTACATTTCAATATGTGAGATGCTTTTTTGTATTCTTCTGTGTTACTTAATCAATCGATA
>NW_025824948.1:0-2052 GCF_002878395.1 Capsicum annuum | reverse complement strand
TAGCATCGCCAATGCCTTCTCCCATGTATACAGTCATGCACATCACGAACTTTGCATGAGGCACCTCGCTAAAAATCTTCGCGTAAATCAACATGCGGAGAACATCTTTATCTATTCTACGTTGCGGCAAAGGCTTATTCCTTTGATGAGTTTAGCGATAATTTTGTGGAATTGAAGAGTAAATTCCCCGAGGCAGCTCATGTCCTTGAAAATATGCTTGGTTTTGAAAAATGGAGTAGAGCACACTTTCCGGGCAATAGATACAACGCGATGACCATAAACATCGCCAAGTCGCTTAGCTCGATTTTGATGGATGAACGGAAGTACCCCGTGTCGTACATATTCAATTCAATTGCTAAGAAATTTGGTGAAAAGTTTAGGGAGTGGCAGAAATTTGTCGATGGTAAAGAGAACATATTTGTGCCTTCTGCGGAAAGGATCCTAAGGGATAATAATAGTGCGAGCGATTCCTTGTATGTGGGTAATCCAAACGGAGTTCTCGACGAGTATACGGTGTTTGGCAACGGCGTTACTGCCAAGTTCAATCTCTTGGAGAAGAGCTGTTCTTGACGGAAATTTAACTTGATGAAAATACCGTGCGAACACGCGATGGCAGCTTGGCGAGAAAAGTACGGCGATGGCGAAGATTATGGTAACTCCATCTACGACTACTCTTCGCCAATTTATAAAGCTGAAAGTTACCTCCTCGCATACTCGGAAGCAATTAACGTGGTCTCGCCGGAGGCTGAATGGACTGTGCCACAGGAATCGATAGACACTAAAATTTCTCCACCCCCGTACGATCCCAAACTCGGAAGGAAGAAAGTCAAACGCACTAAGGGCGTCGGTGAGACATTCAAGTTCAAAAGGAGGAATAAGTGTTCACTATGCAAGAAATCCGGACACAAAAGAACCACGTGTAGAATGGGCATCAAATCATAAATAGTCTTTTTTTTAGCTTCAGTTGTAAAGCAACTGTTTTGGGGGGATGAATGTCCATTTCTGTAGATTTTAACGTTCAGTTGTTATAGACCTAAAGCTTTGTCTACGATAGACTATCTATAGTTTACGGTATATATAATATATGGTCTATAAAATATTATGTATTAATTATATTATTGCTGATCTAACACGTTATGTTGGTCATTTTCCCGGCTTATCTCTCCAATCGATGCAATGAATCATTATTTCCCTTGTTTCCCGTTCCCATTTATTAAAAAACTACACAAAACGTCTCTTCACAAGTAAAAATAGCTGGTATACGCATACGAAACGTTTTCTCTTGTCCGACACGTCGACCTACCAATGGGTGGATATATGAACGAACGCAATCTACAGGTCTATAAGTACAGGCCCTCTTTCTACGCAACCCTTCAGTTTTTCCTAAATCGAAAATATCAGAAATCGTCTCTTCTTCTTTTTCTTCACCCAAATAAAAAAAATGACTCCAAGAAGGATACCCTGCACCCCATCAGACGTGTTCCTCCGAGGCACTACGACCTCCTCCTCCTAAGGAATGATTTCGACCGGCTTTTCTACTGGCTGGGTCAAGACCACATCTACCTGGAGCGGGAGCTCCGTCGAATTGCTCATTTCTTGAGGGCAGTTCTGGAAAGGCTCGGAATTGAAGGCCCTGATACATCACCTCCCCCCACCATTTCATAATTTAGTTTAATTATTTTATTTTAGTATATGTTTTTAAGTTTTTTTTTATTTGTTTATTGCTGAAGAAGCTTTCCTTGTAGGATCTTGTTAGAAGAAAGCTTCTTTCATTTTCTCCATTTTGATGTAAATTTTATTATGTAATGCAATGAACAATTTTAATACAACTATGTTTCAGTTTCTTTTAACATTGTGTGTTTGTCATGTTTGTTCTGGTCCCTTGTTTGAAAACTCGAATCAAATCTATCTGCCTTTTCAAGTTACAGTATTGTGGCTTGACTAATTTTCTGAAGAGTAAAATCTAATGTTTAGATTTTATACAAAGTATTTCATCGACTGTACATATTAGTCGATCGTAGACTACATGAATCGATGGATCATCGGGTAAAT
>NW_025824947.1:0-2040 GCF_002878395.1 Capsicum annuum | reverse complement strand
AGCGCGCCCCGTGATCGGGGCGCGGTGCGAGGGGGGCGACGCGATGCGTGACGCCCAGGCAGACGTGCCCTTGGCCTAATGGCTTCGGGCGCAACTTGCGTTCAAAGACTCGATGGTTCACGGGATTCTGCAATTCACACCAAGTATCGCATTTCGCTACGTTCTTCATCGATGCGAGAGCCGAGATATCCGTTGCCTTTTAAAAAACCACCACTACTTTATCGACTACAAATATTGATCAGCTTTGTGGTCGAAAATTTGAAATAATCGATCACTTGTGATTTGTTTTTATGATCGATTTTCCCTTTTTTTTTAGCAGTGATTCTTCAATCTAAATAAATGACGAATTAAGTAGACTCTGCGGACTGCATAGTCAAATTCAAATATGAAGTTATTTATTGGTTGAAACTAAAATGTATATTCACACATGTACTCTATGTAAAAAGAAGAGAGGAATTTAACCTTTAAAATAAAAAATAACAATTAAAAAATGGCTCAAACAAGTTTAATATTCAAGATTATTAGAATTGACATTTATCATATTTTTAAAAGAGAAAAGGGTCAAAAATATTCCTGAACTATTCAAAATGAAGCAAAAATATCCTCCGTTAGTTTTTTCTCTCAAAAATAACTCTCCATTAAATTTTTGGATAAAAAATACCCTTCTCTTTAACGGAATGACACCAAGCATGCCATGTGGAAAAAAAACGCCACATGGCTAGTCCACATGGAAAATCACCTCATTCTCAATTTTAATGTTCGACTCGACCATTTAAAACTTTGCTTATTTTAGATATGTTGTTGTTGGTCTAGTGTTGGAATTACAAGTCTCATATAGTTGTGTTGCGGTTGCGGTTTAAAGTAAAAATGAAACTAGATGTTTGTTTAAAACGTGTTGTCTGAGGTGAGGGACACCTCTTGCCTTGTTCATAGATTTCTTGGAACTGATAATAATTTTTTATTTTTGACTTGGTTAGATAATGGCAGTTGCTAAATTTAGAAACTCACTATAGTTGTTAAGTGTTTCCATGGTAGTAGACTCGTGTCATGGACAAAGAAGATGTTATTAAAGAAGGTGCAGTCAATCATCCTGTTGCTGAGGAGGCAAATGAACCCATTCTTAACAATGAATTTGTGAAAAATAAAGTTTCTACCGAGAGGAATTACGGAAGTACACCAGATGCATCGCAGGAGGCAAATACGGTGAATGCTTGTATAGATGAACAGGAAAGGAAAATCTCTGCAGATACTTCTATTTCACATTCCGGTGTTGTGAAGAATCAAGTTGATACAAATAACCGGCCGGGGAAGAAAAATTCTTTTGTTGAAAGCACACCAAGTTCTTCACTTGCTAATAAAGATGAAAATGATCAAGTTCTCACCCCAAGCCCAAGGAAACTGAAATCGTTAAATAGTGGACAAGAACGCTCCGAAGCAGAACTGTCTAATTTGACTAAAAAGAAGACTTATTGTGTGAAAGTGGACGCTGACGTGGACTGACCATGTGGTATTTTTTGTTCACATGGCGTGCTTGATGGCATTCCGTCAGAGAGGGGTGTTTTTGATCTAAAACTTTAACGGAGGAATATTTTTGAGTCAAAAAACTAACGGATGATATTTTTGCTCTATTTTGAATAGTTCAGGGGTATTTTTTGCCCTTTTCCATTTTTAAAATTATATGTTCAACTTAATTGTTCAATTTCTTGAATTTTAATACGTACCAAAAATATTAAGTTTAGATAAAGCCTATTAGGATTGATGGAAAAAGAATTGACAACACCAGTAGGTCTATTACACAAACACATTTCTATAAAAAAAAAAAAAGACGGGCTTTCCTTCATGACAAATCCACATTGCCTTCGCTTTCTATTATAGCCACGTTCTTCATATGACAAACGTTATCCGTCTCTTGCACTTCGTTGTCGGACGTGCTCCAAAAGATAGCGCACCTAAGTTCCCAATTTAGGGAAGAGCATGCGAGTTGGTAAGGTAGGTGAGGTGCCACATTTATTGCGAGTGGTCCTTAATTTTCATATGGAA
>NW_025824946.1:0-2120 GCF_002878395.1 Capsicum annuum | reverse complement strand
CACGATTTATCAAATTGGAAAATTTAGTTTTTTCAAAAAACATAATATTAAGACCTCTGAGCCTACTATTGCCATCAATAATTCCTTAGAAATTATACAACTTTTAAATGACCTCGACATAAATCGATTTAAAAATCAGTTTAATTATCTGCATATAGGACTGGTTCAGGTGGCCGTTAAGCCACTCTTTAGACAGGGTCTAGACATTCCTGTGTGTGCTATACTAAGAGATGCTCGTCTATTAAATTTTGACGACTCACTCTTAGGAGTCATTCAAAGTAACCTAGCCGACGGCCCGGTATACTTTAATTGTTACCCTAACTTCTCAGTACACATTAATGATCCTAACATCATGGATGTTTTAACTCTTAATGTTAAAACAAAAAACATGAACAGTAAGGATAATACTAGAGAAATAGCGATAATATACAGAGTATACTATCGACTAATGGGTACAACTTTAGCACCCCAAGCTAGATTCACCAGTCCTAGGGGTATTACCACTCTGATGGAGGCCAATAAAGACAGAACCAATGTCTTTGTTCCCAAGCCCTTGGTTTGGGATGAAGTCATCCATAGTAATGAGTGGCACTTCGATGCCATCACCCAACCCCTTCGTACCTATCCCAAAAAATCTCAAATACAATGAGTTATTCAACATCCTGATGGCTCGATTGATCTAAAATTCCTCGGCTTTGACACTCCTCGTAACTCTTTGTTTCGACGGTCTGTCTCACATAGAGCTTCCACCTCAAAAACCCAGGAGAGAAGTGACGATAATGATAATAACAATGACAAGGGCAAAGTAAGAGGAGTCGACTTCTCAGGCCCCGTCCCGAAGGTTTATTATCAATAATCTACTAGGGTCCATGAATCCCTAGAACCTGAAAATCCTTATGATCCAGGCAGTCCTACAGCATCAGAGATGGAACCTCCCCCTTCCATATCTCCTCAGAAAACTAGGACAGACCCCAGCCTACTCGTCATCAAATCTGATGAAGAGTACACACCAGACCTAAAAGCCTTGGAGGACCGCTGGTACCTCCCTAAGGATGCAATAAAAAGGAAATGGTACACCAGTACTTATTCCAAAGAACAACAAAAGGAGTTAGGTCGGCTATGGATAGCCGATATGAAAAGACTCCGATGTGACATAGAATTTTTCCGATGGTTTGAGTTCACTGGAAGAATGGAAAACCAAAATGAATCCCTCAACGTTATCATTAACAAATGGTATACTCAGAGTAACAAGATAATTGAATCCGTTACTCCTCCTCTTGAAGGAATAAAATTCCTCATTCCAATGAAGTCCTCAATGCTTCACCATTCAAGAAGAAGCATGATAGACCTCTATCAGCCCCTATCAATAGAGACCTCGATAGGATAGTTGAACAAAACAACTATACTAATCAGGTCCTTCACACTATCTCCCAGCAAATAGGAAAGAATTAAAAATGAGAACAAAACTGGAAATTAAGTAAATTAATTCATTAAAGAGATAGTTAAACAACTTACTAATTTATTGGAGTTTAAAACATTACAAGAGCTACAAGAGATTACAAGAGATTGGGCAGGAGAGAATTTCTAGAGTTAGGAAATTTTTGGATGCCTTATCCTATGTTACAAGTTGTCTTAATAGACAAGAGAAAATAAAAGTATACAATTGGAGTGTACACTTGTAAGGCTATGATCTAGCTCTTTTGTAAAGCTGGTTGAGTGGGATGCTTTTTCTTTTTGAAAAGCAGATTCCTTTAGCTTTTGTAAAGCTGGTTGAGTGGGGTTCCTTTTCCTTTTGAAAAAGCATCTGGTCCTGTAGATTCCTATCAGGAATAGTAGAATGCCCTTTCAAAAAAATAATTCCGGTTCTTTGAACCACTACTTTTTTGAAGGGTCAATTTCTCTATTCTTAGTAGGGGTCCATACAGGCCGTAGCTATTCCTTTGGGGTTTAGCATATCCCCATTGTTGTCATTGCTTCCTGTGGAGGAGGCTTCTTCCAGAAGCTGTAGCACTTTTTCTTCGTTGGTTTCTTGGCTTTCCATATCGAGCAAAGCCTTTTTAAATTTCTCTTTGAGTGCTTTTTTACTCTGTGAGACATTGCTTGAAGATGCTGTTGTTTTT
>NW_025824945.1:0-2829 GCF_002878395.1 Capsicum annuum | reverse complement strand
AAGAACAACCCTTTTTAAACATTATCAATAAAATTCATATTTTTTCACTTTGAAATCATGATTTAAATGTGTTTTTAAAGATAAAATCAATGGATAATAGTAGGATTAGGAGTTTAGAATGTACCCACACAAAAATCAATATTAAAACCCTCAAAAGTTGTCTTTCCTGAAGCTGGGAGGTCTAAAAATAGAGTAAAATCACGAAAATAGAGTATATATACTGTTCAGTGAACAATCCTTGCGAACGTTGTGAACCCTTTGGTTCGTGAGGGTCAACATTGACTAGACCATTAAGTTGGCCTTCATGTTCATGACCAAGGTTTCATATTTTCTATTGTCTCATCGCATTCATGATAAAGGGTTAATTCCTTCTGCATGTTCGCGATTAGGGGCCGACATTTGTGAAGAAAGATCCATGCACCAGATATCAGTTGTGCACCAACTGATATTTCATGAGTTCAAATATTTTGAAAGGACCCTCAAGATTTGTTCGAGAGCTAACAAAAGTAAATCATATATGCTACTAGGCTAATTTTGACAATTTGGACTCAATGACGATGTCAAATTTTTTAGAAAGAGGTCATTTTCATAGAATTATTCCTTGAGACCCTATTTTATTATTTTCCAAATAAAGGGTGAAAATGAGATATAAATGTCTCTAAACCAAACCAACCCTATTACTAACCCACATTTGATATTTGAGATCTTCTTTTGTAGTCTATTTTGCCATCCGACACTTAGAATGATAAATGTTTATTGAAGTCAACTATATGGCTTCTAAGCCTCTAAAAACTCATAAACTTGCACAACTCATTTCCGATTGCATCAAGAATCATCAAAATCAACATGTTGCAACTACATGAAAGGAAAAAATGGTCAAAGCATATAGAAACTATAAATTCAGGTCATTATAACATCCACCACTAAATATCTAGTTCATCCTCAAACTCAAGGTAAGAAAATACCTGAATCAGTAAAGAGCTGAGGTTAACTACTACGTATATTGGAATCAACCTCCCAATTAGCTTCCTCAGTAGGATGGTGTCTCCACTAAACCTTAACTACAAAAATATCTCTAAAACGTAGTCGTCCGATATCTTTAGATAAAATGGACAACGACCTCTTAATAAAGGTCCATCTCTCATCCTACTGAATTGAGTCCTAATGAAGCACATGAGACTCATCCAGAATATAGCATTGGAGCATTGATACATGAAAAAATAGATGAATGGTTGAAAATTCTGGAGGTAAGGCCAACTCATTAGCAACCTCCCCAACTGTCCGAGGAATCTCAAAAGGTCCAATATACCTGGGTATAAGCTTGCTCCTCTTCCTAAATCTCATGACGTCCTTCATGGGCAACATAGAGAAAAAACTCTATCACCAACCCCAAACATCAAGGCATGAAGCTTGTGGTCTGCATAACTCTTTTGCCTAGTCTAGGATGCCTGAAATCTATCTTGAATAACTTGAACTCTATCCAAATATTCACAAAGCAAGACAGTACCATGGGGTCTAACTCCTGAAGTCTTAAACCAACTAATAGAAGAGCAACAATGCCTACTATACAATGCCTCAAAAGGGACCATTTCGATACTCAAATAGTAGCTATTATTATAAGCAAACTCTTCTAAGGCCAAATGCTGCTAAAGGAAATATGAATTGAGATGAAATAGGTTGATTGGTTAATCGATCCACTATAACCCAAATACTTTTAGAACCATAAAAAGTACGAGGCAACCCAACCATGAAGTCTATTGTGATTCACTCCCACTTTTACTCAGGAATGGGTAGTATATGAAGTAAACCACCCGATCTTTAATACTCGACCTTCACCTGTTGATAACTATTGATAACACAAGCAACGAGCTACAAAATATGCCACATCTTTTTTCATACCACTGATCATACCCAAGTGACATCTTCAATCTGAAGATTATGTGATCACTGTCAAATACAGTAACTTAAAAAAGGTTGGGATCAAATCCCAACGAAGTATGTGGAAGTGTGGCTCTTAACTGTTATAGTCAATGGGAAGAACTGGAAAATTAAATGGGGGGTTTGAAGTGATTATATCGAACAAGTAGTGAATATTAACTCTAGTTGTAATTCAGTTGTAGAGAACACTAGGGCAGTGTTCCAACTATATCACTGTTGTGAATGTAGAGTCTGGTAAGATAGGTATCACCAACTACCTCTTGACACCATTTAGTAAATTTCACTCATCTCCTCTCGATCTCAAAGTGTTTCATTAGTAACCCTTACCTTGGACCCCAGTTACTAATATCTCCTTTTGGTCTTAAGTTGATTAGATGGGATTTAATTGACTTAAGAAAATCGTACAAGTAAGCTTATATCGACAATTAAACCTAAATCACTGTTGTGATTTTTTTTTCCCAATCTCTACCTCACTCTCGGGTTTGTAGTGAATACAGGTTAGATCCTAACGTGTGCACCCATTAAGAAATCAATCAAATTGAAAAAAACCCCAATACATGCAACAACAATACTCTAGAAGGATTTAATACTTCTCTTACTTTGTTATGGCGCTAGGGTTACCACAACCCTAGATAAGGGATATTAACCGCTCATGCTTATGTAAAGACTAAATGAATTAATGTTTGAAGGATTTCAACAATCACACAATAATCAACAACTTAAAAACCCAAAACCTTAACTTAATTAACAACAAAATCAATACAGAATAATTCCAAGACCAACGATGGATCCCAGAATCAAATATATATTTGTGAGTATAAAGAGTGCGTAACTTCTACTAACTACACATAAAAGGTATTATAGTACATAAGGAAACCCTAAAAATCAAAA
>NW_025824944.1:0-1398 GCF_002878395.1 Capsicum annuum | reverse complement strand
CAATCGAAAGTGTGCTGATTGATTTGTGAGATAATGAGCTCTTATTTAGTTTGAATGATGAAGTGGTGCAATTTGAAGTGTGTCAATCAATGAAGCATCAGAAAGAAATGAGTGTGTTTTCTATTATGGATGTCTATTATGAGAAAGAGCAGGAAGTGCTGATTGAAGAGAAATTTATTGTTGAGACATTAGCTGCCGTATTAATTAATTTTGATTAGGATGGTATAAAAGATTATGAGTATATAGTGTGTGGCTTAACAAGAAAGGGGTCTTACTCATATGCACCCAAGATGTTGGATTTGGACTTCAAAAATCATCCAAATCCACCTATTAAGCCTTCTATAGAAGAACCACCTATCCTGGAGCTGAAAGAGTTACATAGTCATTTGAGGTATGTGTTCTTGGGCAGTGGGAATACACTACCTATTATTATTGTGGCTGATATGGGTGAGCAATAGGTGGAACCCCTCATCTCTATTCTTAAAAGATATAAAAGGGTTATTGGTTGGATGATTGCAGATATCATCGGTATCCCTCTTGATGTATGTACACATAAAATCTAGCTGGAGGAGGATTGTGTCCTAACTACTGAGAACCAGCGTCGCTTAAACCCACCTATGCAAGAGGTGGTGGAGAAGGAGATCATCAAGTAGCTAGATGCTGGAGTGGTTTATCCTATATCGGATAGTAAGTGGGTGATTCCTATTTAGTGCGTGTCCAAGAAAGAGGGCATGACAGTGGTGGCTAATGAGAAGAATGATTCCACTCAGACCTATTACTGGGTGGAGGGTATGCATGGATTACCGAAAAATCAATTCATGGACATTGAAGGATTATTTCCCAATGCCCTTTATGGATCAGATGCTTGACCGATTGGCTAGAAGGGGTTGGTACTATTTCTTAGATGGATATTTCGGTTACAACCAGATTTCCATTGGTCTTGAAGATTAGGAGAAGATGACATTCACATGCCTATACGGTATGTTTGCTTTTAAAAGAATGCCCTTTGGGTTATGTAATGCACCCGCCATTTTTTAGCGGTGCATGATGTCAATCTTTTCTTATACTGTTGAAGACACCCTGGAGGTATTTATGGATGATTTCTTAATTGTCGGTGATTCCTTTGAGTTGTGCTTGCTAAATCTAAATTGATCAGTACAATGGTGTGAAGAGTTCAACCTTGTCCTTAACTGGAAAAAATGCCACTTCATGGTGAAGGAAGGCATTGTGCTCAGTCATTGAATTTCAACTAAAGGTATTAAGGTAGACAAGTCAAAGGTTGAGGTGATTGATAAATTACCCCCTCCTATATCAGTCAAAGGGGTATGCAGTTTTCTTCTCCATGTAGGGTTTTACCGCAGATTCATAAAGAATTTCTCAACGATTGCAAACCCTCTT
>NW_025824943.1:0-2109 GCF_002878395.1 Capsicum annuum | reverse complement strand
ATGTTAAAGTGGGAGGTGATAAATATGGATTTTGTTGCAGGTCTTCCATGATCTTACAATCAGTCCTAATTGATGTGGGTTATTATGGATAGGATGACTAATTATGCTCACTTCTTGCCAAAGAGGACTAATTACTCTCTTGAGGATTATTCTTAGTTATTTATTCAAGAGACTGTCAAGTCTAATGGAGTGCCTTTGTCCATCATTTTATACCAAGGTATGATATTTTCTTCTAACTTTTGGCATTCATTTAAGAAAGGCTTAAGGACTAAGTTAAACCTTAGCACTGCTTTTGACCCTCAGATGGATGGACAAGCAAAATAAACTATTCGTACTTTAGAGTATTTTTTAAGAGGAAAGTGTTATTCATTTTAAGGCTAGTTAGTTTGATAATTTGCCTCGTATTGAGTCTGCGTACAATAATTGTTATCATTCAACTATTTAGATGGCTTCTTTTAAAGTTCTATATGATAGGAGGTAAAGGTATCCTATTATGTTATTTGATGTTGGTGAGACTAGATTGTTTGCTCCTAACTTATTCATCTGGCTATGGAGAAGGTAGAGGTTATTAGAGAAGGACTGAAGGGGAAGCTTACTCACTATTACATTGGTCCATACCATATTTTGAGAAGCATTAGGAATGTTGCTTATGAGTTGGATTTGCCTGTGAGCTTGGGCTCCATTCATGCTGTTTTCTATCTTTCTATGTTTAAAAAGTGCATAGGTGATCCTTCGTTGATTGTCCCTCTGGAGAATGTTGGCATTTTGGATTCCATGTCTTATGAGGAAGTCCGAGTGAAGATATTGGATAGGGAAGTCATTAGGTTGAGTACTAAGGATGTAGCTTTATTAAAAGTGCTTTGGAGAAACCAAAAGGTGGAACAAGCTACATGGGAACCTGAAAAGACATGAAGGCCAAATACTTGTTCTTGTTTTTTGGGTTGGATGAAAATGTTTAATGTATGAGTTTCTTTCTTCCTATTTGATTTTTGAATTTGTTCTTGTTCTTTCATTGAATTCTCTCTGTTATTGTGCTAAGGGTACCCCTAACTTCTTATTCAAGGACGAATGATCATAAAGCAGGGTTAGATATGATACACTTGATTTTAGAATCTTAAATTTCCGAATTAGTGACAACACATACATTACTATGACTCTAATGATAAGTCAACAACACCTATCATGAGCCATAAAGTGGGAGTCTATGTCTTACTAGTAAAGGTGCATAAAGTTTCTACTTAGATCATGACTCCTCATCATAAGTTTTTAGTTTTCGTCGTGAGTCATGGTGAGTGACTCATCACCATAACAGTGAAGGGCCAAGATTTGGACCCTCTGATAATGAGTCCAAATCATGGTCTGACCTCGCTAGTCGTTACCCAACTCGTGAAGAATGGGCCTAATTTTCCTACATATTTTCATTATGGGCTCTTTGTTCTTTTACAAATTATAAACTATTCCCTATGACTTAAAATACCCCATTTGTCCCTTTTAACATTAGTTATCAAATCAAAACCCCCTTTCTCTTTTCTCAAACTCCTAAAGCTAGAGGAAACTGGGGTTCATAAGGGATTCAATCTCCAATCTTCCAACTCCAAATTTTATATAAATTTTGGTGTATTTGAAGAATTACTCTCACACTAAACATGATTTTATACAAAGGCACATGTTTAATCATTCTTCATGTGAATTAAATTGTTCAGTTTGAAATTTGGGTTAAAGGCATTTTAATGTTACTGTTGGAATTGTTTGTCCATGCTTTGAATATATTATTCCTTTTTTAATAAATGATTTTGGGTATGGAATGCATGTTGAGGTGAAGAATAACCTAGTCTTGTAGTCCATTCTTATTTAGATTAAGGGTGATGTGGGTCGATAAAAGCTTATGGCATTCGAGATTAGGAGGGATAAAATTCTGAGGTATCAAGGTATATTGTGTGTTTCTAATGTTAGTAGGCTGTAAGAAAAGGATTTTTATTAAGGGTCATGAGTCATGATATACAAGTCATTCTGGTTTGACTAAGATGTATGATGACTTAAAGAAGATCTATGGAACAATATGAAGAGAGATTTGGCAAATTTTATAGCAAAGTGTATGGTTTGTCAAAA
>NW_025824942.1:0-1030 GCF_002878395.1 Capsicum annuum | reverse complement strand
CTACAATACGTGCATTGATTGCTATTTTTAATTTGTTGAAAAATGCAATCTAACTAGATCTTTATAAAATTTATACAGAACAAAGAAGGTGCGATTGAGATGAATGTAAATACACCAGCGGGAAATGAGTCAGAGGTTAATGATGTGGATAATTCAAAGTTAAATCAACAATATAAGAGTGCAGTCCATATTCCTGCAGGAGTAAATGTTGAAAGCAATGCTGATCAACATATGTCTGACTCTCAGAATACTCTTTCGGATGAGCTTCTTCCCAGTTTTAATGCGTATGTCAATCTTGAACGAAGTATAATTGTACATCCATCGGCAAATCAAGCACAACAAACGCCAATGCATGTTTCAAGGATTAGGCGCCCATGTAGATACAATGACTCACCATTCACAATGAAATTTGATTCAGCAGATGGTTAGTACTCTTAACATAATTTATTTAGTTAATAAATTTGCTTACTTTATATTTTTTTTCCTAATAGATAGTGAAGTATGAATTTGCTTTTTGCTGTTCAATTGTATTTTTGGAACAACATTAAACGTTTTTAATGAGATATGGTTATATTTTGAAGAATATTTTTTTCATTTTGAAGTTGGATAGTTTAGACATTTTTACTCTACATTTGTTCATATATATTTCAGAAATACATCTGTTGCAATTTTCAGACATGATTTAACTTTTGTTTCAGCAGTATACTCATTGTTTCTTATAATACTGCATTATCTTATGTAATTGATTATATATACATAATTAATTGCATAACTTAATAATAAAGTAAGCACGGAAGAGTAATGGAAAACATTCAATCAGAAGCATCCCTTCATATCTCATCCAGTTAATGCGATAGAAGACACTAAAGTCACCAACAAGTTCATGACGTGGCTTTCACTGGATCTTCTTAAATATCATTCGAAGAGGTATACAGAATACAACTTGATAGTACTATCTTTTGTAAATTAAGATTATGTAAATTACAAAGAAGAACATTATTTGAAGGGAAAGGAAAAAATACCAGTTATC
>NW_025824941.1:0-2423 GCF_002878395.1 Capsicum annuum | reverse complement strand
AAATTGACTGGAGCGTGCTAGGGAGGTTGGGGATCATCCCGGTATCACCCGTTTAATTTTTTGTGGCCATTTGGGTGCACAAACGGGCGAAACGATGCGAATAGGGCATTTTCGGGCTAAACCGATGTGCTATAGCCCATGATTTTAGGTGTGGGCCCGGAGTCTGGGCGTTCTGCGTCCCTAAAATTGACCGGGCATGCCAAGGATGTGGGGGATCATCCCAGTATAGTCCGTTTAATTTTTTATGGCCATTTGGGTGGAGAAACATGCAAAACAACGCGAACAGGGCATTTTTTGGCCAAATCAGTGTGCTATAGCCCACGATTTTAGGGGTGGGCTTGGGGTTTGAGCCTGCTATGGGTTAAAAAATAACTGGGGCGTGCAAAAGAGGTTGGGGATCAAACCAGTGTGGTCCATTTAATTTATTATGGCCATTTAGGTGGACAACGAGCAAAACAGCACGAACGGTGCATTTTCGGGCCAAATCGGTGTGCTATAGCCTACGATTTCGGGGGTGAGCCTAGATTTCGGGCGTGCTGTGGGCCAAAAATTGATCGTATCATGCCATGAAGTTTGGGGATTGTTGCAGTATGGTCCGTTTATTTATTATTGAATATTTGGGTGGAAAAACGGGCAAAACGGCGCAAACGGAGCATTTTTGGGCCAAATCGGTGTGCTATAGCCCTGATTTTGGGGGTGGGCCCGAGGTCTGGGTGTGCTATGGGACAAAAATTGACCGAGGCATGCCAGGGAGATTGGGGATAGTCCCATTATGGTCAATTTAAATTTTTGTGGCCATTTGGGTGGACAAACGAGCAAAATAGCGCGAATGGGTATTTTTGGGCCAAATTGGTGTGCTATAGCCCATGGTTTTGAGGGTTGGCCTGGGGTACGAGAGTGCTGTGTGCCGAAAAACAACCGAGGCATGATAGGGAAGTTGGGGATCATCCCAGTGTGGTCAGTTTAATTTTTTGTGGTCATTTGGGTGGGCAAACGGGTGAAATAGCGCGAACGGGGAATTTTTGGGCCAAATCGGTGTGCAATAGCTAATGATTTTGGAGGTGGGCTCAGAGTATGGGCATGCTGTAGGACAAAAATCTATCAGGGCATGCCAAGAAAGTTGGGGATCATCCTAGTGTGGTCCATTTAACTTTTCATGGCCATTTGGATGGACAGGCCGGCGAAACGGCACGAAAGCAGAATTTTTGGGCCAAATCGGTGTGCTATGGGCTCTATTTTGGGGCTGTGCTCGGGGTCTGGGTGTTCTGTGGGCCAAAAATCAACCGAGGCATGCCATGGAGGTTAGGGATAGTTTCAGTGTGGTCAATTTAATTTTTCGTAGCCATTTAGGTGGACAAACGGGAGAAACGGCACGAACGGTATATTTTTGGGCCAAATCAGTGTGCTATAGCCCATGGTTTTGAGGGTTGACCTGGGATATGAGTGTTCTGTCTGCCGAAAATCAACCGAGGCATGCCAGGGAGGTTGGGGGATCATCCCAGTATGGTCTGTTTAATTTTTTGTGTCCGTTTGAGTGGACAAACAGGCGAAACTATATGAATGGGGCATTTTCTAGCCAAATAAGTGTGCTATAGCCCACGGTTTTAGGGGTGGGCCTGGTGTCTGGGCGTACTGTGGGCACAATATGGACCGAGGCATTCAGGGAGGTTGGGGATCATCCTAGTGTGGTCCGTTTAATTGTTTATGTCTATTTGGGTGGACAAACGGGCGAAACAGCGCGAATGGAGCATTTTCGGGCAAAATTAGTGTGCTATAGCTCATGGTTATGGGGGTGGGCCTGGATCCAGGTGTTTTATTGGCTAAAAATCAATCGTGGCATGCCAGAGAGATTGGGGATCATCCCAGTGTACTTCGTTTAATCTTTTGTGGCCATTTGGGAGAACAAACAGGTGAAACAGCGTGAACGAGGAATTTTAAAGCTAAATCAGTGTTCTATAGCCCATGATTTGGGGGTGGGCTCGGGTTCCGGGCGTGATGTGGTTCGAAAATTGATCGAGGCGTGCTAGGGAGTTTGGGGATCATCACAGTGTGGTCCATTTAATTTTTCGTGGCTATTTGGGTGGACAAACAGGCGAAACAGCGTAAATGGGGCACTTTCGGGCCAAATTAGTGTGCTATAGCCCATGGTTTTGGGGGTGAGCCTGGGGTCCGGGCGTACTGTGGGCCAAAAATTGATCGAGGAGTGGTAAGGAGGTTAGGGGTCATTCCAGTGTGGTTCATTTAATTTTTCATGGCCATTTGGGTGGACAAACGGGCAAAACGGTACAAATGGGGTATTTTCGGGTTAAATTAGTGTGCTATAGCCCATGGTTTCAAGGGTAGCTCGGGTTTCAAGCGTGCTATGGGGTAAAAATCGATCGAGGCATGCCAGGGAGGTTCGGGATCATCCCAGTGTGGTCTGT
>NW_025824940.1:0-1751 GCF_002878395.1 Capsicum annuum | reverse complement strand
TTAATTCATTATCGGGAGAAGTTGCATAATTTGGGTTCGCTTGAGCCGCATGGGGTTGCTTATACTACTTATCATTTGAGAGATGCTGCTAGAAATTGGTAGAGGTAACTTGTTGGTTGTAGACCTCTTGATTCTCTTGAGATGACTTGGGATTAGTTTGTTAATTCCTTTTTGGACAATTTTGTTTCATATTGTCTGAGGGATCGGATGAGATAATTCGATCACCTAGGATAGAGCTCCATGACTATTACAGAGTATGAGGCACGCTTTATGACTTGTCTAGAAATTCTTATACTAGTATTTTCATCGAGTCTGAGAAGATTTTAAAGTTCTTGAAGGGTTTAGATGTCTCTCTTCTGTTGGATACATCTCAGATAATTGTATTTGAAACGTCTTTTTATAGTATAGTGGATTATGCTAAGATAACTGAGGGTATTCCGCGAGCATCTTAGGGAGGTGCCTAGAAGGTGTACCATTTTTCTGAGTTCATAGGTCACACTTCTTGAGGCAGAGATTTCAGAGGTCCTCGTAGTTATCATGGTAGACCAGTGCAGAAAACCTTGAAGTGATTGGGTAGTGGGTCTTTTGGTCTAGCATTCAGGGTAGTCATCTGGGCCCAGTAGTACCTTCTTATCGAGTTACATCGTAGAGGTTGCTTTGTGTGTGATGAGATTCCCTATTTGGCCAAGGACTATCAGCGCTGTATGATTAGAGCCACTCTTATTTTAGCTGTGAGAGATAGGCGTTCTACCTGAGGTATAAGGAGTAGAGGTAGTGGAGCCCATGGTGGTGGACGTACGGCTACTCAGCCAGTTAGCGGTCGTGGATAGTGCTATGCTATACCATCCATACCAGTGGTAGAGGCTTCTGATATTGTGATTATAGGTATTATCACCGTTTGTTTCAGATCTACATCTTTGTTATTTTATTACGGATCAACTTTATCCTATGTTTCTATATATTTTGCTTTATGTTTTTGTTCTATTAGTGCGCCTGTTGTCATGCCTATTTGTGTATCTACCCATGTAGGAGATTCTTTAGTGGTGGGTTGAGTACAGTGATCTAGTGTTGCGACTTTTACTGGGTGTCAGAATTGGGTTTATTTGCTTTAGTTAGATATGGTTGATTTCGATGCCATTTTAGGTATGGATTGGTTGGCTCTTTATCATACTGGCCTAGATTATTTTACTAATACTGTGACTTTAGATTCGTCGGTTGTTCCAAGGATAGTTTCGAAGGGTGCGCTTCATTTAGTTTTTAGAGGATCATATCCTATGTTTAGTCTTGTAGATTGGTTGAGAGGGGATTTTTGTCTTACTTGGCTCATATTTGTGATACTACTGTTATCTCATCTCTTTCATTGGATTATGCTATTATTGTCTATGAGTTTATGGATTTGTTCCTTACGGATTTGCCTAGTATGCCTCTAGATCATTATATGGATTTCGCTATTGATGTTGTCCGAGAACCAAGCCAATTTTTATTCCTCCTTAGAGGATGGACACAACCGAGTTGAAGGAATTAAATGATCAGTTGTAGGAGTTGTTAGATAAGGGATTTAACTGACCTAGTGTTTCACCTTGGGGTGCGCCTGTCATTTTTTTTAAAAAGATTCTATGATTCTTTGTATTGATTATTGATAGTTGAACAAGGTGACGGTCAAGAATAAGTATCCTCTTCTTTGTATTGATGGTTTATTTGAATAGCTTTAGGGTGCCACAGTGTTTTTGAAGATTGATTTGATATTTTGG
>NW_025824939.1:0-2943 GCF_002878395.1 Capsicum annuum | reverse complement strand
AATTCTTAAACCCTTGAAGTTAACCGCCCCATCGAAGAACAATCTTCTGCCCGAGTATATTTCGACAATGTCTTCCCCTATGAACAATACCTCTTCATCTATGAAAATATGGATGTTGGGCAATGGAAAGTTATCTTTAGGACTGGATTTGTTCAAATCCCTATAATCGACACAAATTATGACCTTCCCATCCTTCTTCGGTACTGAACAATATTTGCTAGCCATGTTGGATATTTTGTGACCTCAATCACGTTGGCTTGAATTTTCTTCGTGATTTCTTTATTGATTTTCAGACTCAGATCTGGCTTGAATTTTTGCAACTTTTGATTCACAAGATTGAACCCCAGATCAATTGGAAACTTGTGCAATACAATATCTGTACTTAATCCTGGCATGTCATCATAGGACCAAGTAAATATATCAATGTATTCTTTAAGCAACCCGACGAGTTCTCCTTTCTGTGTTTCTATTAGGTGAACGTTGATTCTGGTTTCTTTGACTTCTCCATCATTACCTATATTAACTATCTCGGTTTCTTTTAAGTTGGGCTTTTTCTGATCCTTAAAATCTTTCAGTTCCTCTGTTAATTATTTTGGGGCTTATATTTGTTCATCATAGTTCTCCCACTCATCATCATTCACTTTGAATTGTTCATTTAGCTCATGACATAACATGATATTGGTAGGTTTTAAATTATTATTACTGTAGTAAAAAACAATATGAGTTACATTATAGTGATCGAATAATGCAGTAAAAATGAGTAAAAACATCTTTGCAATAAAAGAGGCTTTCATTGAAATTTAAAATATTACAGAAACTGCTATGATCTGCACTAGTATGGGTCTGAGCCTTTTGGGAAACATAAAAAAACAAAAATGAGGTAAATAAAACTTAAAGGGACGGTCTCGAGCCTCATTTGGACTGTCACTAATTTTGAAAAAAGTTAAATTTCATCCTTTCATCTACCGCATCAATCGGGGAGTCATGATAGAAATAGAAGTCCAGTTCGACGGCTTCTCCCCTGGTTCATCTTTCTGGATCTTAGTCTTCTCAGGTAAATCCTCCATAATAGAATCACACTCTTTAAATAAGTTACCTATTCTATCCTCTATATCATTATTTGTAGGCTTTACAGATACAGAAAATGACTGGTAGAGCGGAGGTAACTTTTTTGCCAATTCTAGGCCTTCTCTCTGTATCTGTCTTTCACCTTCTTTAGTTGGAACATAGCCTATCCCATATTTGAAAAACTTCTTTGGGATTGCGATAGGCTCAATGATCCCATCCGAATTCTTTCCTAAGCCACTCTCGAGCTCAAAACCGCTTCTCAGCATAACAGTGGCCAATATCTTGTAAATCGAAGGCATTAGCTCGTAAGGAGTTAAGTCTTTCTCAGCTGCATTCATGATCTCAACTATATAAAAGTATCTTCCTTTCAGTACTTCTTCAACATAGGAATATAAACATTAGGGTGACTCAGGCGGCATATTTCCCCATGGATGACCACTTTATTATTTTCCCATACGAATTTCACCGATTTATGCTATATTAAAGAAACGACCCCCACTGCATGAATCCAAAGGATTCTTAAGATAAGATTATAACTTGTTGAAATGTCCATCACCTGAAACTCAACTAATAACTCTGTCAGCTCCATTTGAAGATGCAACTTGACTTCCCTAGTGGTGTTTCTCTGACCTCCGTCAAAAGCTTATATTTACCATGTTCTGAAGAAGTTTCCTTATATCATAGTTCAGCTGAGTCAGAACAAATAGTGGACAAATATTCAGAGTCCATCGTCAATTAACACCCTGTTTACAACCTTATCTTGGTATTTGGCAGTGATATGCAATGCCTTGTTATGCATTACTCTTTCGAAGGGTAACTCATCTCCTCCAAAGCTAATATAATGAGATCCTACCACTTTACTGATCATGGCCACCAAGTTTTCAATATTGGTGCCTATGGGCATATAGGCTTCTTCAAGGACTTTCATCACAACTTGTCTATGATATTGAGAACTCATGATCAATGCCCAAATAGAAATCTGAGCGGGGGACTTCTCTAAATGTTTTACAATAGGGTACTCCTTCAGCTACATTCTTCTCCCAAATTCTTTGGCTTCCCCTTAAATGATTGGAATTTTTTAGCACTCTTTTTGTATGCATCATTGGCAAGATCCTGTGGAGTGTAGCATCTCCATAATCTAGTCATTCCTTACGCAGTGGTGGCTTCTACCATAAATTTTTCTCTAGCGGGAACTAAGGCAAAAGCTGGATGAGGTGCGATGAATGCAACAAACTTGGGCTTCTCAATAACACTTTAAGTAGCCACTATAATTGGGCTCGAAAGATGTCTTTGACTTCAGGTTTGGACTAAATGATACGAAAGACACATCTTCTCTCTTTTTCTTTGGGAATCCTGAAGATCCAGGTTGTACAGAGGTCTTGCTGATTTTTTTTATCCTGAGTCCTTCTTCAACTATTTCACCAATCTTAACCAAGTCAGCAAAGGTAGCAGGAACTGTTGATATCATTTTGTCATAAAACTCTCCCTCCTAAGCTTGGGTAAACATAACAACTATTTATTCTTTTGTCAAAGGAGGTCGTACCTTTGCTGCCTCTTTCCACTAATGATAGGTATATTCATGAAAGAATTCATTAGACTTTTGCTGGATGCGATTCACATAATATAGATCAGGAATCATATCTACATTATAGGTAAATTTTTCAACAAAATCCTTGGCTAAAACACTCTATTCAGGCCACTTCTTTAGTTCCTATGAAGCAAATCATTCTAATGTTTCTCCACTCAGGCTTCGACTGAAAAGCCTCATCACCAATGCCTCATTTCTACCAGCACCTACAATTTGGTCATAATATCCTCTCAAGTGGGTCGTAGGGTTCCCAGTACCATTGAATATCTCAACTTAAGGACATTAAA
>NW_025824938.1:0-1092 GCF_002878395.1 Capsicum annuum | reverse complement strand
TTAATAGACAATCTTGGGTTCCTGTAGAACCTTAATAGACAATCTTGGGTTCCTATAGAACCTTAATAAACAATATTGGGTTCCTGTTGAACCTTAATAAATAATATTGGGTTCCTGTAGAACTTTAATAGACAATCTTGGGTTCTTGTAGAACTTTAATAGATAATCTTGGGTTTCTAGAACCTTAGTAGACAATATTAGGTTCCGATAGAACCTTAAATGAATAATATTGGGTTCCTATAGAACTTTAAATGAATAATATTGATGACATGGGTTCCTGTAGAACCTTAATTGAATAAGATTGGGTTTCTGTAGAACCTTAAATGAATAATATTGACGGCATGGGTTTCTGTAGAACCTTAAATGAATAATATTGACGACATGGGTTCCTGTAGAACCTTAAATGAATAATATTGACTACATGAGTTCCTGTAGAACCTTAAAAATATTGGGTTCCTGTAGAACCTTAAATGAATAATATTGACGACATGGGTTCCTATAGAACCTTAATAGACAATATTGGGTTCTTGTAGAACCTTAATAGGCAATATGAGAGAAATAGACGATCTACATCTATATGAACTTATAATTCAAACTTTTTTGGAGTGAAATGAAAAGATTGATAGTTTGACCAAAAAAAAAATATTGGGTTCCTGTAGAACCTCAATAGATAATATTGGGTTCCTTGTAAAACCTTAATGACATTGAGTTCCTCGTTGAGCTTTGAAATTAAGCTACTATTGAATTTCTGATGAGTAAGAGATGATTTTCTCCGGTTTTTGCTTTCCCCTACATTTCCCATGTCCTAAATTGTATTCACATTCTACATTTAAAAAACTACTCTAATCTTACCTTTTATTTTCATACCTCTCACCCCGTCGTTGTGTCAAATTCTATTCACTTCAATCTCACCAACCCGCGGTATTATTGTTGATGCCGCCCTTTATCATTAACAATCTTTAGGAATATCATTCATTCCTAAATCTAAAACTACACATGGCCCGATTCTTGTAAGACCATAGATATGTAGGCGACTTAAAACAAAAGTCTCGACCACATTATTTTTTAAACCACCTCTTGTTTCTTTGATAC
>NW_025824937.1:0-2200 GCF_002878395.1 Capsicum annuum | reverse complement strand
TCATGGGGTTTCAACTGTCTAGAAGCATAAGCTATCATTTTACCCTTCTGCATCAATACACAACCCAACCCAACTCTCGAAGCATCACATTACACCACAAAACCATCAACATCATCAGGCAAAGTCAAAACAGGGGCTAAAGTGAGTCGAGTCTTCAACTCCTGAAAACTCTGCTCACAAGATTCAGACCATAAGAACTTCACTTTATTTTGGTTCAACCGAGTCTTAGGAGATGCTATAGAGGAGAAACCCTCAACAAAATGGCAGTAATAGCCAGCTAAACCCAAGAAACTTTGGATATCAGTCGGAGAAATAGGTCTAGGCTAATTTCTAACAGCTTCGTTCTTTTGGGGATCGACTCTAATACCCTCGGAAGAAATAATATGACTCAGAAAAGAAACTGACCTTAGCCAAAACTCACACTTACTGAACTTGGCAAACAACTTGTGATCTCTAAGGGTTTGCAAGACAATTCAGAGATGATCAGAATGTTCATCCTCACTATGGGAGTACACCAGTATATCATCGATGAACACTATGACAAACATATCCAGATATGGTTTGAACACTCGATTCATGAGGTCCATCAAAGCTGCTGGGGCTTAGTTAACATGAAAGACATAACAAGAAACTCAAAATGGCCATAACGAGTTCAGAAAGTGGTTTTTGGGATGTTACACTCCCTAACTTTGAGTTGATGATAGCCGGAATGAAGGTCTATCTTTGACAAATAACTTGCACCTTGCAATTGGTCAAACAAATCATTTATTCTTGGAAGGGGGTAATTATTTTTTATGGTAACTTTATTTAGTTGGAAGTAATTAATGCATATACGCAAAGAGCCATCTTTCTTTCTCACAAACAACACAGGAGCACCCCAAGGAGAAACACCGGGCCTTATAAAACCCTTATCTAGTAGATCTTTGAGTTGCTCTTTCAACTCCTTAAGTTCTGCAGAGGCCATACGGTAAGGAGAAATAAAAATGGGCTGAGTATCGGGAAGAAGAGCAATCTCGAACTCTATCTCTCTATCAGGAGGTATCCCTGGGAGATCATCTGAAAAGACATCAAAAAACTTGTTGACGACGTTAACAGACTGGAGATTTGGAGTCTCAGACTTAGTGTCTTTGACTCTAACCTAATGGTAAATACATCCCTTGGAAATAAGCTTTCTAGCTTTGAGGTAAGAGATAAAATGACTCTTAGGTGACACAGAATTCCCAGACCACTCAAACACGAATGCACCCGAAAACTGAAACTTGACTATTCGGGACTAACAATCAATAGAGGCATAAGAAGAATACAGCCAGTCCATACCCAGAATCACATCAAAATTTACCATGTCTAACTCAATCAGTTCATCCAACAAGACTCTATGAAGAACGGTAATAGGACACTTTCTATTACACTTTTTGGGCAACAATTGAATCACCCACTGGGGTAGAAACTAGGATAGGATCAGGAATTATCTCAGGACTCATTTCAAAATTCACAACAATCAAAGGTGTAACAAATGAGAAACTGGATCCAGGATCCAACAAAGCATACACATCAAACTGAAATATACTAACCACACCAGTAACAACATCGGGAGAGTCCTCCTATTCCTGGCAGGATTGTAAAGCATAGAATTTATTCTGGCGCTGCCCACCAGTATTGCTAGAAGACGCGCCCAGAGCTGGGGCTGGGCGAGTCCCTGGAACTGGAGCACTAACAGTCTGAGTCTGGGTCTGAGGGCGATAGTCACGACGCCCTTGTCCATCCTGTGGAAAATCTCTAACTTTGTGACCCATGTCACCATACCGGAAGCAACCCCTCTTCTCACCCCAACATTCGACCAAATGAGCCCTACCATACTTAGGACACAGGGGACGATTTGGCTTACTGCCAGCACTGTACTGGGACCTGGATGCATATAACCTGCTACCTTGATCCTGCCTACCTCTAGGCACGGGAGCACTAGCAGATGACGGTGCTGGCATTGACGAACGATCCTGATACTGAGGGCGACTCCCTCCCTGCGATCTAGTCTAAACCTGTCCATGCTGCTCGGGCCTAGCTCTCTTATTTCCTCTCATTCTATCTCACTCCTTAATATTGTCTACCTCATCTGTTAAGCATGAGTCATCAACCTAGAAAGATTCATCTCACTATTCAGCATAGCAGACCTACACTCCTTAACCACATAACTAGACACTCC
>NW_025824936.1:0-1917 GCF_002878395.1 Capsicum annuum | reverse complement strand
ATGTCTACCTTTTGTAGTCATATCTATATAACCCCTCTAGTTCACATGTAATTACTTTGAAGGCCCATGCTCACCCTTTATATTCTGATGTTCTATTCACACTTTTAAGTCTTTCTCTCCCTTTTAGGTAACATTTAAAAATCAAATACTACCACTAGAGTCACCTTACTAACATATCTTCTACGTCATTCTTATGTTTGATTAACAATCTTAAAACAACACTGGACTATTGGATTTCTAAATATGGCCTACTTAAGCCTTAGTTCATTTCCTTTCCTCCCTTTTTTATCGTATTTAACCTCTAAATTACTCATATACATTTACATTTGTTCAACGAATCCTAATTTCCACATGATTTGGCTAAATATCCATATGTATGTCACATTGACTGGTTATAAGAATAATTTCTTACAACTTTAAACCTACTCGAATTATTATTAGTTTCGTCCATCCAAACGCTATGCCCGAAGTCCTAAAACATGAAATGTCCTGACATTACTATAAATATTACACACGCCAAATCTAAGTATACTATAATTCAACAATAACCTACCTCATAGACAAAACATGATGCTATTGAGAAGAGAGAGTTGTCCTTTACGTGCTAAGCATCATCCCATGTAGGGTTCCGATCAGTGTGCCTCTAAACCCTTATCAAGAAACTTGGCATTTTAAATCTCATTGTAGACACATAATTTTGTCCCTTCTGAGAGAGTGTTTTTACCCATTTACCCTCACTTTACCATAGACCTTCACCCATGTGATAATTTCCACTCAATAACAAATCCAACAAACTCTTAAATATTTTTGATACCTCACCCTAAAATTTTTTATCTCATCCTAACCACCCTACTCCACTCCTCCCTCACCCCTACTCTACCCCTACCCCCTACCCTCTAGCCCTTTCACGTTTTATTTTTCATAAAATAGAAAATACAAATGAGACCTCACTGGAATTACATACTCACTCTCACATTCACCACTACATACACACAAAAATAAAAACACACACGACATATCGGGGGAACTCACAGGGAGTATTCCATCAACATATATAACACACATATACCTTATAGAATATATACGCACATATAACTTTACCTACACCAATTGACACCCATATAGACCCCACACACAATACACATTCTCTCATGAAAAAAATTCATCTCCCCCATACACATATAGTCCTCTGCTTTCCATTCATCGAAGAGTAACCATAAATAACATACACACATAGTACACTCACACTACATAAACAGTCGCTGGAATACATACAGAGTCCACCGACCAGGCACACACATAAATCAGTGAGATAAAAATGAAGAAAATAAGGAAAAATTGAAAAAATGGGATACACAGAGTAGAGAAAAACTAGTGAGGAATTAGGGAGAAAATGTGAGATCATACAAGAGAGAGAATCAAAATTGAGATATAAGAAATGGCAAAGAAGTAATTTTTCCAGCAAATTCTCATCGAAAAACATCACTGGCACCAAAAATTTGATCCATTTCCATCGATATCCTCCATCGCTGAGCTCACCGAAGCTCCGACAACTTGAAACCAATTACTTTCAGTTCCACTGTCATCAAACCCACTGGGAAACTCCATCAACTTCACCACTAAACAACCAAAATTAGAAATGGGTCGATTAGAGTTTTGGTAAGTCCCGATTCGAATACCGTTCGTGAAAAATTAGTGCTGGATTTTCACTATTTTTGGTTCAGGCAAAATTTGTTGCAGGTTTTTGTTATAATATTTTGGGTCTGATTTGGTGATTAAAATGAGTTCGGAATCGAGGCTTGTCGAGTTTGGGTCAATCTTAGTTCCGGCGGTGCTCGAATCAAGTAATTTGATTTGATTAAAAATAATTTGAGGTCCAATTCTTTTAAATCTATTTCTCCTATTTTATCTTGATTT
>NW_025824935.1:0-1200 GCF_002878395.1 Capsicum annuum | reverse complement strand
TATCATCCTGGGTCTTAGCTCTGGTTCTTGATTTTCTAAGATTATTTTTTTTTTTTTTTGATTTAACAGTTTTCTAACTGTCTATGTTATCATCTGTTGCATTCTTTTATCATTGTTCTTTTTTTCTTAGTTAAAAAGCTTTTATTTTTTCTAGCTTGGATGTATTTTCTTACTTTGTCTAAAAAATAGCTAGAAGAATTCATACACTTTTCAACAAAGTGCAAGCCATTAACTAATTTGATATGTCTTTATCGTTACCATTTGAAATAGACTAGCTGTATCAGAACCAGAGCTAAGACCCAAGATGAAAAATTTAGAAAATGAGGAATATGATCATGCAATAGATCAATTTGCCATGTGTTTTCAAATATGATATAAAGTCCTAGCACGCCTATTTCTTAAAAAAAAGTTGTGAGTAATAGTGTGTAAATTTCTAAATCTCTACCAATAGCTAACAACTTTTAGGGAACTTCTGTAAGGAAAACCTCTCTTTTTTCTATGTCATGTAAGTAGTTATAAAGATCATTGCACTTTCTCCCTAATATGAAAATATATATGTTTGTTATATGTATTATCGATATGATCATTGTATGTTGTTTATCTCTTTACTCTTAGTATATGGTTAGTCTCTCAATGTTTAGTAATAATGATGAATTAATCTATAAATTCTTAGGGAATTAAGAAAGTCCTAAGAGATTAGAAAGGACTTCATATTTTTCGAGGGTGTGATTAAATAAGGAGTTGCTAAATATACAAACTAAAGAGAAGGATATGAACGGGCTATTAAATTTTTTATGAAAAGAATGTTAAGCAGGGAGAAAATACATTGATCTTAGTACAACACATGACTGGATATTTTGAAAGAGGGAGTACTGAGTAGAATTTTACATCATATTTGAAAACACACGCTTCATGCATTTGAATTTACCAGTATCTAAATTTACAGTCAAATTTACTAAATACTTTTCTTCGTTTAATTCTATTTATTAGTTCCATTTTATCTGGTAACTTATATCAATCTATTATTTTATTATTAGTAAGTCTCTTATAATTTATTACCATTCTTTCTTTTCCTCTTACTATTTCACTATAGTTTTTTACCATGAAAGTTGTTGACCTATGTCTTGATTTCGACCTTCTAATTACTCCTAAGTCTAATATTTCTTTAATTTGTTCTTTGAAATCTTTCAAATCTTGATT
>NW_025824934.1:0-2165 GCF_002878395.1 Capsicum annuum | reverse complement strand
GCGCCTTCTGGAAGTTCAACATCCTCCAACCTCATAGGCCCTATCCAATCGGTGGATGGCAGCAATCCCATGGCGTATCCATTGCCTTGTTTTATCCATTCCTTAAACTCCTCCGACATGTATCCTCCTCCTTGTGAAGACGATCCCGATTCCACCATTTCCATATACACCACACAAACCTTAGATCTGGAAAATTAGGTTGAGTTAGCTATGTTGTTGCTTCTCACCCAAATTTATACGGGCTACACTTCCATATTTATCCTCACTCTTTTTATATTATTCCGTCCCTGTCCAGTTACAAGTATTGTATTATTATTATTATTATTTATAATCTATAATATATTAAAAATGTAATTCGAATTTTTTTATCTTTTATTAAAACACTCTATAATAGATAAAATAATCTTACTTATATTTAGGACTTTAAAATTAACTAATACTTTTATTTTTAAATTATTTGAATTTTTGTAAGAAGCCCTAAAATGAAAAAAAAAATAAAAATTGCATGGAAATAAAATTTTAAGTGCCCGATGTGGTGCTTAATTCTGTGAATCTTACGGTTTAAGGACCGTTTGGTAGGATGGATTATTTTTATAATTCATGGATTAAATAGTGGGATTAGTTAATACATTGTTTGGTAGCAATTTTAAAGCTATGTAAGACTAATACATGGATTAGTTATACACCCTACGTGGTATTATAGGATGTATAACTAATACACCCAATTTGGTGGGATTAGTAAACCATGGATTACAATCCATGAATAAATATGTGTCAAGATAAAAATGCTCCCAAATTTCTTTAATTTTTTTTTAAATCTTTTCAATTTGAGTTATTTCTTTTCAATTTATCAAAATAATAATATCCCTTCAAATAATTTTAGTCATAAACAAACTACTCCATTAACTTAAAAAATACTTATTGGTCAAAATCCGAAAATAAATTGCATGATTTACATACAAGCTTTAATTTTATAAATAAGATATTTATAAATAAAAATAATTTTTCTACTTAACTTTAACACTCTACGGAACTCAAATTTATGTTAATAATAGTTCTATTGTTTTATTCAAAATTTATACGTATCTCCCTCCAACGTAAGAACATCAAAAAGTGAAAACAACAAAAAAAATGATGAACAAATAAAGAAAAGATAACAAAAAAATTTTTATATAAGTGAATGATTGAATCTAAAAATTCCAAAGTAAATAATTACTTATATTTTTATTTTAAAAAAAAGAATAATAAAGTTTTGCAAAGAAAATACATAAAGTTATAATATGTCAAAGGGTATTTTTGTAAACAAACAATATTTTTTAAAAAATATAACAATACATCTTGTTTTTAATATATCAAACCAAACACTGCATAAAAAATAATCTCAGTATTACTAATCCTTACACTACTAATTCCAACATTACTACTATTCAATATTATCTTATACACTCTACTTTACCAAACGACCCCTAAGTGTCCAATTGTACGTCTTGAGCACGCCCAAGGTCCAACCCTCCTCGGGGCTCACCTAACAATCTTAGACAAATCAAATGTCAAAGCTTCTTAATTAACATTCTTGATCCTTATTTTGACAAATATATGATATTTTCATTGATAATAATAGGAAAGATGGAAGAACTAAAATAGCAAGTAATTGTAGATTACTATGTAAAAATATCGTGAGGATGAATATCACTTGGCATTCTTTTTTCATAAGTCTCAAAATAATTGTTACTAGAAAATAAATTATTATATTTTATCATCTCACGTTATCATAAGTACACTAATAAGGTTTATTGATTTTTTTTAGAGATGTAAATTACATAATACGATACAATAACAACATACCCAATGTATTCCCACAAAGTGGTACTCCATCTCACTACCTCGGATGTAAATTGCACAGCACGATAGTGATCTATTTTGCTAAAATGTGATTCTCTTATTATTTTAAAGTTAGAATGTTAATTTAATTTGCATTTCAGATTAGCTTTTATGTCATTTTTTGTTTATAGTTGTAAAATTCTATTAGAAGTTTATTTTCAATCAGTGTTTTATAGGGGAAAATGCACTTAAAAAATAAAAAGGTAAACTGATTATACTCACATATCCCTCCCTTTCGTAATTCTAACTATGTTCAGTCGGCCCAAATAAATTACATCGCCTGC
>NW_025824933.1:0-1867 GCF_002878395.1 Capsicum annuum | reverse complement strand
ATTGATTTTAAGTTTTATTAATATATACTGACAATAATGTAAGAAATTTACACTATCGGCCATTTTTATCATGTTTTGCAAGCTATGAATCTCAAAGGCGAAGCTAGAATAGAAAGGTGGAATTAGGTAAAACTCGATATATGACTTTGATTTCGAGCCATGTGTATATTGGCTAAAAGGGATCATTTGATAATATACAAATTACTTAAAAAGATTAGAATTTAGAATCCATAATTTTCAAATCATGTGTGGCATCAGACCAATTTATCCCTCTTATAAAAGTTATTGTATATGCTATTTAGTGATCTTAAAAGTTACAAAAATATACAATATACATAGAAAATCATAATTAGTAGCAATATATATGAAAAATAAGCAAGTTATCGCTAATAACAAGTTAAAATATGCTATTATTATATAGCTATGTGCGAAAAAACCGGAAGTTCTATATTGTTTTTTTCTTTCTCTTTTTTGGTGCATCATATCATTCCATTTTGGAATTAACATGTACATACAAATTAATAGTAAGAATGTGTATGTCCCCAAGTGAATTGATTCCGATTGAGTCGAGGATTTATTAAAAATAATCCCTCTGCTCCATAAAGGTAGAGACAAGATTTGTGTATCCTTCTTAGACTCCATTTGTTATATAAAAATTAAATCATATTTGTTCTTTGGTGTTGGATCTATACCATAAGAAAAAAATCAAGCTACATGATTCTATGTGAAACTTAATTTTCTTCCTACAAAGATTTTCCAAAAATTTACTCGATTTAGAAAGGTTGGAGCAATCAAAATATCACAAATTCAAAGAGACATCATACAAATTGCCAAAGAGAACCAAACAAAGTAAAAAAGTAAATTTTTAAATCATTTTACAAGTTTCTATTTGATCTAAAGATTTTTTTCATGTTCATTTTTCGAATAATTATTGGACAAGTTGATTAGAATTATTTATTAAGATTGTGGAAGACAATAAAAATAAAAACAAGGGAAAAAAAAATTAAGATGATCATAAATTGTTTAGTTTCTTTTACTTGATCGATAGGATATTGGATAAAAAAAGATATGTCATTGAAGGGGAGAAAATTACCTTAGGTTGAAGATGAGGAAGCAAAGTTTGAAGCTCCTCAAACATGTTTCGCATCCTCTTTCTTCTTTCTCTTTCCGTCCTTATGTGCAGCTCATGACTTGATTCTCTACCTCCATCTCCATCCGCCCCTGACTTTGGTTCACAACTTTCATTAGTACCCTTCTTTTCATTGGATCGACATTTTTTTTTGCCATCAAGACTCGCTTCACCTACCTCTTTAACAGTTGTCAGTGCCTGACAAGTATTAGACCTATTCGGATCTGGCAACTTGTCACCCACAAATTCTACACTGCTCCCATCTAGTTGGCCATTGTCGGAGTTCAAAAATGACCACACTTCATCATTTTCCCATATCAAAAAATCATTCTCGCCGCCTTCATTCATCTTTTTTCTTTTGTTCAGATGGTATGATAGTCGACCCTAAGTTATGTCTTTATATAGAGGTTTTTTTTCGGAGGGGGGATAGTGTAAAAAGGAGAAATAAGGGGATTGAATAGGATATAAATATTAAATATAAAGAAATATAGAGAAGGGTGGCAAAAAAGGGATAAAAAGATGATTCACTTAGTAATGAAGTAATAAAACAAAATACAATCATAAGCCAAAATGCCGTTACTGGCTTCAAAACAAAAAACGGTAGCTAAAACACTTTTGTTACAAATTTTGTTCTCATTCAGTTGGGTCCCAGCTCTCACTTAGCTCTACTAAAATTAATTAATTAAGTTGTTATTCTAACTATCAATATTAGATTACAAAAATTTAATTAAGATATTT
>NW_025824932.1:0-1012 GCF_002878395.1 Capsicum annuum | reverse complement strand
CGGACGAAGATGTGTCGACTGCAGCAGCATTGGATTCACTGACATCGAAAGCATGATTATTAGGGAGTGAAAAAGAATGTTTGCGGATAGTGCCCACATTATGCATTTGCAGTGCAACAAAATCTAAAAACCTCAGAGTGTCTCTCTTTGCATAAAACATAACATATGCTTTATCAGCCAAAACAAGACCTTCGTGAACCCGAGAAATCTATGAAAATCGAACATAATATCAAGTTAGTTGTCGTTCAAGAAGCTTGGACAAATAGACTATCAGTGACATATAACAAAGAACATTATTGCACTATTCTACGTACCATCAAGTCATCAAATTTGTACCATTCATTTGGTTCAGCACAAATGAAGCAGTAATAGTGTCCCGGACTGGATGTAGACCCGACATGCACTATAACTGCATAAAGATCGTACTTTATTTGTTCTTATTGAGACGTGGAAGAATTGAAAAATAACTTCATGTAACTACTAACAAAAGGTGAAACCAAGGGAAAAAAGTTCTTAAAAAGTAAATGTACTAACAGATGCTCACATTATTGGTTTGGTTGTTATCGGTGTAAAGAAGCAAGTCCAGTTCCAGCGGAAATGAAACATGCTTTTCAACCTTTCGCACAACAGAACCATCGTTCTGTAACCTCTTCAAATGGAAGATAGCAACGAAAGGGACATTGTATAGCATCAACTGCTTCTCAATTGACACTTGCACCTTACATCTTACACAAGAAAACTTGATCTCTGGATCATCAACTTTCTCAAATCTTGTGAATGACTCCAACACTGAATGTAAGATGTCGACATCCTTGATCTCCCGACTCACGTCTATGAGAGGCTCGTAAATGTTGGAGTAGTGGCCACAGTTGCAACAGCGAAGCTGTAATTTGAGAAAGACAGATTAAGATTACAAATTTCATATATAGAAGATACATATGGATAATAAGATATTATTCTTGTACGCTTACCTTGCTGACAAGATGGATGCAAAAAACTTATTGGACAATGT
>NW_025824931.1:0-1090 GCF_002878395.1 Capsicum annuum | reverse complement strand
GAGAGATTATTTTTCTGCTAGAAGGAACTTTGGTGGTGCT
Source organism: Capsicum annuum (assembly GCF_002878395.1). Taxonomy (NCBI): domain Eukaryota; kingdom Viridiplantae; phylum Streptophyta; class Magnoliopsida; order Solanales; family Solanaceae; genus Capsicum; species Capsicum annuum. The sequence continues at coordinate 1,050 of NW_025824931.1, read as the reverse complement.
AAGTCCCAAGCCAACTCCTCAGTGCCACCGCCACCTTCTAAAGGTACTAATTCAGCCACCGGGGGTGGTCGCAATTGGTTGTATGCTTTGTCTAATCGCAAGGATGTAGATACTTCACCAGATGTCATCACAGGCATATTCCAAATCTTTTCCCAAAATATGTATGTGTTTCTTGACCCAGGGTCTACTTTATCTTATGCGACCCTATATGTAACAGTCAATTTTGGGTTTGAGCCTGAAGTTATTTTAGAACCCTTCTCTATTTCCACTCCTATTGGTGATTCAGTTGTGGCTAGAAGAGTGTATAAAAATTGTGTTGTGTCCATTTGTAATCGTGATACTATGGCAGACCTCATAGAACTTGATATCATTGACTTTGATATTATTTTAGGAATAGATTGGCTCCATTCGTCTTATGCCACACTAGACATTAGGATCTAGAAAGTCACTATCTCTTTCCTGAATAAGCCAGTGGTAGAGTGGAAGGGGTATTCTATAGCACCTATGGGGAAATTCATATATTATCTCAGAGCCCATAAGCTTATTTCTAAGGGCAGTTTGTATCATCTTATTTGGGTTAAAAATTCCAGTGCTGAAAGTCCTTCTCTCCAGTCTGTTCTCGTAGATAATGAATTTTTGGAAGGCTTTCCTGATGATCTCCCGGGGATACCACCTGATAGGAAGATAGATTTTGGTATTGACTTGTTGCCGGACACTTGTCCTATTTCTATCTCGCCAAAAAATAGCCCCTGCAGAATTGAAAGATTTAAATAAACAATAAAAATATATTCTTGGCAAGGGCTTTATCCATCCTAGTATTTCTCCCTGGATGCACCTATACTCTTTGTGCGTAAGAAAGATGGTTCCCTTCGTATGTGTATAGACTACCGTCAGTTTAATAATGCCACTGTTAAAAATAAATACCCTCTTACTAGAATTGATGATCTCTTTGACCAACTTTAGGGTGCTATGTGTTTCTCAAAGTAGACCTTCATTCGGGGTATCATCAGTGAAGGTTAGGGAGACTGATATTCCCAAAATAGCTTTCCA